>NC_133324.1:58607268-58671054 GCF_042186555.1 Aquarana catesbeiana | reverse complement strand
GACTTTTAATAATCGGACACTTACCTGTCCCAGGGTCCAGTGATGCGGGGGAACGAAGCCCCGCTCGTCTCCCCCTCCACTCTGCAGCGCCAGCATTGTCTAGTAGGGCGCCCGGATGTGGCTTCACAGCCGGGCACGCACTGTGCATTCGCGAGCTGCGCTGTGACTGGCCGGGCAATCATCTAGGAACTATGACGTGTCCCAGACGATTGCCGAGAGGGAGGGGGGAGAGGTGAACTTACTTTTGGCGCCGAGGTGCCCCGGGAGGAAGTGGGAGCTGGAACCCTCTAAAAAGAGGGTTTGCCCCCCCCCAAAAAAAATGACATGCCAAATGTGGCATGTCAGGGGGGGGTCACCTTCCCTTAAAGTGGAAGTTCTATTTTTGGGTGACACTCCGCTTTAATGCTTAGGATGCATTAAGGTGAAAAAACACGAGGGTTTACAAGCCCTAAAACACAGTCTGTTGTAGTCCTGCATGGCAGATCGCTGGTAGAATGCTTTTCAGGCTCCTACAAAAAAAAAGTAAATGCATATTTTTTTTTTACCTGCAAAAAAAAAAGTGAATTTATAATTTTTTTATTTTAGGTGAACTTTTTCCTTTTAAGAGCCGCTCGGGTTTGCAGTGACAGGTTGTCGCTTAGAGGCCAAGTAGGGCAGCGGTGACAGGTCATCCTGCAAGGGCCAATCAGGGGGCCGTAGTGAAAAGAAACCCTGTAGAGGAGGCCAGTTAGGTCTGCTGTGATGGCACATCTTGTAGGGGCCAATCGGGGCTGTGCTTGACGAATGAATGGTGCTCCTGTAGGGCCGTTCGGTTCCGTGGAAACGGTTGGTAAAGGCTAATCAAGGCTGCAGTGATGGGTCATCCTGAAAATCTGCTGGTGGTTTGGATTGATGCATCGTCCTGCGTAGGAGCTGGTTTGGCCAGGCTGAAGAGTTGTGATGACGCGACTTTCCATAGGGGCGGGGTGTCTCGCAGTGGCTATTTGATTCTGTGGGGACAGGGTTGGGTGGTCCTGTAGGTGCTAATCTGGGTAATTTGGTGCAACTTTTGTGTTTTTATAGCTCTGTATCTTGGGTCCCTCCAGCGCATAATTTAGTCTTAGGCTTTTGGAAGCAATTACAGTCCTGGTCGCCCATGGGGGAATGACAATAAACCTTTTAGGCTCCATTCATATTAGCGTGACTCCAAAGTCGCATGATTTCCAATGCGACTTTGGGGCATGACTTTGATGCGAATTTCAGTGGATCTATCTATAGTTACATGGTAGGTGAGGTTGAAAAAAAGACACAAGTCCATCAAGTCCAACCTATAAATGTCTGTCTATGTTGTATCAAAAGTCGCACCAAAGGCACCTTTTCAAAATCACTGCAAATTTTTTAAGTCGGACCGATCTGAACGGGTGCCATTAAAGAGTGGCTGCGACTTGTCATGTCTGGTGTCACGTGACAAGTCACGCTAGTGTGAATGAAGCCTAAAAACATTTAACATAAACATGTATGCGTGCACAAAAAGTATAGTACCAGCATTAACACTGATGTTGCAGTGCTATAAAATAAGCTTCCTTCAAGTGATTCTGTCTCCTTATTTTAACCTGTAATAATGGCTTCTTTAGTTTTTATGCTCGGCTTTTCTGACAGGTTGTGTTGTGTGTTTTGTTTTTTTTGTTTTTTTTGTTTTTTTTTTAGAATATGGTGTCCAGTTTTCGAGTGTCAGAACTCCAGGTGTTGTTGGGCTTTGCGGGACGCAACAAAAGCGGTCGCAAGCACGATCTTCTCATGAGGGCCCTTCACTTGCTGAAGAATGGTTGCAGTCCCGCTGTTCAGATTAAAATCAAGGAGCTGTACCGGAGGAGGTTCCCTCGGACATTAGACGGCGTTCCGGGACTGTCGTCCATCAGATCTAATGTCTTTAACTTGGACAGTAACTCTTCGGTGGACTCTGATCTCACTGGTATCCACTCGTTACCTTCAACCTCTGTAATGCCTCAATCTCCACAATCTCCACTAGGAATGGTTCTCCTGCAGGACACCAAACCTCAATTTGACATCCAGCAGCTCTCGCCTCCAATCCCACCTGTTCACCCGGATGTTCATCTCAAAAGTCTTCCCTTCTATGATGTTCTTGATATCCTCATCAAGCCCACCAGCTTGGGTAAGTGGAGAAAATATTCTGGTTTCCCTGTAGCTAGCAAGGAATCTAGTCATTGACAACCTCATTAGTAAGGGGTTATGTCAATTAGTGTTTAGTGTATGTGTTGTCCTTCAGGAGTGCACTTCAAAAGCGGATCAGCGAAATTGGATTTGATTGACAGCAGCAGGAGCCAATGGCAGTGCTATCAATCTATCCAATTGGGACCCGAGACACCAGCTGGAGCTGGTGTGCTCGTCCCCCGACGCTGGAAAGATCGGGTTCAGGTAAGTAAAAGGGGGGCTCTGGGGGGGCAGCTGCATCACAGGAGGTTTTACACCTTAATGCATAGAATGCATTAAGATGAAAAACCCTAAGGGTTTACAACCCCTTCAATGTTGACATTAAAGGGGTTGTAAAACTTTGTGTTTTTTCATCTTAATGCATCCAACGTGTGACATGTTTGTTTTTAAAAAAAAAATAAAAACAAACCTTTAGTATCCCTTTAAATTTCAATTTAGTTTTAGTCTTTTGACCAAAATGCTGTTTTAGTCGTATTATAGTCATCTGAATTGTTTTAGTCGTATTATAGTCATCTGAATTGTTTTAGTCGTATTATAGTCATCTGAATTGTTTTAGTCGTATTATAGTCGACTAAAATCTCCAGTACATTTTCATTTTTGTGTTTAAGTCAGCAGCTACAAAAAAGTGTAGCTGCTGACTTTGAATAAACACACACTCAACCTGTCCCATGATCCAGCGACCTCCTGAATGGTCGGGCAATCTTCTGGGACCTGCGACGTGTCTCCGAAGTTTGCAGGGAAGGAGGGGGAAAATAGAACTTCCACTTGGATCGTCTAGGCAGTTCGAGCGGAAGTAGGAGCGGGTACCTGTCAAAACTAGATACCCGCTTTGACATGCCAAATGTGCCATAGGAAGGGGGGGTGGGAGAGCTTAAAGCAGAACGTCCCCTTTAGGGTGGCGCACCGCTTTAAAGGGTAACTCTACTTTCGTGGGGGAAAAAAAGGCAAAAAAAATAAATAAATGAGCGTATACAATTGCAACACAAGTCATATTGTAATTAAATGTTACGAAAAATTATTTTCTTTTCAATCTGCAGCCACTGTAATTTTCTGTAAAATGCGATGCAGCTGCCTGGAGGTGTTCTTTTTGTACACAGATGGTATACAGAACACCCCCCAGAAACTTAAATTCCTGCTTGTGTGATTGGCTCACTGATTTTCCCAGAAGTTTAAAATTGGGCTTCCTTCACACTGAGGCGCTTTACAGGCGCTAAAAATAGCGCCTCTCCTGTCAGCGCTGGCAGGACGCTAAAAAAAGTCCTGCAAGCAGCATCTTTGAGGCGCTTTAAGAGCCAATGGCTTTAGGAGCGCGGTGTATACACTGCTCCTAAAGCGCCCATGCCCATTTTAACTTTTTTTTTTTTTTGGCCACTAAACAGCGGTGCTTTACCACCGCCGATGCCTCAGTGTGAAAGTGCCCTAAGAGTCAGATTTCAGGATTCCCTGATATACTGCATCTACTGGTGCAGTAAAAATCTAATCACATGTTGTTTATGGTATTTGAACATGCACTACAAACACAGATTTAGCCATTGTGATCTATAACGTCTTTATAAATCAAACCAAGTTTTATAAACAAACACTGTAGAGGGATATGCTTTGTTCATACTCCATGTCTGAGGTTCACAATCACTTTAACCACTTCCGGACCACCCCGAGAGACATTAGACCCAACAATGCAGACGAGCTGAAGGCCGCTAATAAAGCAACCTGGGCTTCCTGAACACCTCAGTAATGTCGCAGGCTGATTGCCTCCATGCCACGCCGCATTGATGCAGAAATTCATGCAAAAGGAGCCCCGACCAAGTATTGAGTTCATACTATACTGTACATGGACATACTTTTCACTAAACCAACATTTCTGTATTCAAAATCCTTCTCTTTTTTTTTTTTTTTTTTTTTTTTTTTTTTATATTCATTTTTTTGTTATTATTGTTCTGTAATATTTTCATCTTCTGAGATACTGAATTCTGGGTTGTCACTAGCTGCAAGCCATAATCAAAGAGAGAAATGCGAGAAATACACTCTTTGAATTGAATTACTGAAATTAACTTTTTGATGATTTTCTAATTTTGAGATACAGTAGATATAGTAAAACCGTAGTTACAATTTGTGTGTGTGTCCACATCTGCTGAAGCAGAAAGTAAATTTAATTCTTTAAATTATTTTTTAATAGTTTTAGAAGTTTGCCTTGTCTTCTGGGCACTGACACATATACAGATTGAGAATTAACCCATGAAAATTATTAACATAGAAGAAATGGATGTACACGGCACGTAGTATTGATAGATACTTTGATTACCTAATACATGTTTAGAGTTGGACAAATGCAGATTGATCAGATTTGTTTGTGTTTTTTCAGTCCAGAACAGCCTGCAACGATTTCAGGAGAAATTCTTCATCTTTGCTCTGACCCCTCAGCAAGTGCGAGAGATCTGTATCTCCAGGTACATCCAAAATGCTATCACATTCTGGCATTTGTGTTTTATTTTGGATCAGGAGTGCATTTTACCCACGTTTTGGTATTTGTATAGCTTATATTGTGGTTTTGTGTGTGTGTGTATGTATATGTGTAATATAAATATAAATATATATATTTTATATTTATTATTATTAGTACTTGTATAGCAATTTACGCTGCGCTTTTACATATACATTGTACATTCACATCGGCCCCTACCCTCAAGGAGCTTACAATCTGAGGTCCCTAACTCACATATAGATACTAGGGCCAATTTAGACAGAAGCCAATTAACCTACCAGCATGTCTTTGGAGTGTGGGAGGAAACCGGAGTACCCGGAGGAAACCCACACAGACGCAGGGAGAACATGCAAACTCCAGGCAGGTAGTGTCGTAGTTGGGATTCGAACCAGCAACCCTTTTTACTGCTAGGTGAGAGTGCTACCAACTACACCACTGTGCCGCCCACACAGTGTATATGTATGTGTGTATGTATGTATATAGTATGTGTGTGTGTGTGTGTGTGTATATGTATATTTATATGTGTATATATAATATATTATATATATATGAAAGGTTGGGAAAGTACTCGCTGATGCCGAGTATTGATACCTTATGTAGTGCACTTTCAGCCCATGCAAAATTAATGGGCTCGAATCGCATGCAATTTGAGCAGGAATACTGTGTAATTCCTGTCCGATTTGCATGCGGTTTCCCACACCGCTCCTGTGTGAACCCAGGCTGAAATCACTATGGCAAGCCTGAGTTTATACAGGAACAATGGAGGAAGCCGCATACGATTCTTGCAGTGCTCTTTGAACTCATTCATTCTGTATCAGAGCATTTGCGTGAGTATGAGTACTTGTGCAAATGCTTGGTATTGGCACCTACACTGTCACCAGTATCGGTATTCGTATCAGTGAAACCCTATAGGATGTAGATTATTGGATTACCACACAGATCTGGAAGAAATTCCTGAATAAGGCCCCTTTCACATGATCGGACCCTCCATTAACTTCTATGGAGCGGTGGATGTAAACAGACTTGTCCGTTTACCTCCAATCTTGTCCGCTAAGAAATCGGAATAGCATCTATTCCATCAGATTGGAGGGCAGCTGGGTATAAACGGACAGCCGGACTGTTTTACACACGGCCGTCCATAGAGTAGAGCGAGCTGCATTCGTGTCTGCTCTGCATTAACGGAGCGGACACGGACCTGTAATCCGCCTGCTCTGCTCTGACAGATTCCCCCCCTCTGCTGAGCAAAACTAGAGTAAATCCAAGTCGTGGTGTGATTTTATTTATTTAAAAAATGTTATTGCCACATACCGATGGTTATATAATAAACAACTTGAAGTTAGCATAATCCAAAATACAGGTCAAATCTATAATAAAATTAAAAGTACAATGCACAACCCAGAGTCAGTTTGCACAGTATGCGGTTGTGTAATTTTTAGTCTACATAAAGCAGGGCTTGACAAATTTGCTTGGAATCTAGGAGCCAGCTAAAAAAGTTAGGAGCCAGGTTTGTTGTGGTGTGTTTTTTTTTTTTTTTTTTTTTAAATGACCGACAAAGCTTTATTTTCAATATGAAAGTTAACCAAATTTACACAGAAAGACGACTAGAACGAATATGATTGCTTTTATTTCCTGCCATGCAGGGACACAAGACCGCCATATCCCCGCTAAGGGTCCGATCAGGTCCGCCTGAAAAACTGACAGGCGAACCTGATCAGACAGCCCATGTGAAAGGGGCCAAGCAGGGAGATGACAGATAATACATTCATTTTAATTAGCCGCTTCCTTCCCGCAGGATGACTATATACGTCCTGTCTTTGAAGAGAAATACCGTTGTTATGGTAGCAGCTAGCTACCATAACCCCGGTATCCTCTTCAAGAGCCAGCGGTTCTCTTTCAGATAAATGTGGTCTCTGCAGCAGATTCGCCGCGAGATCACTTTTATCGGCGGCGAGAGAGGGCCCCCCCCCTACCGCCGCGCTTCGGTGCCCTTCACCGCTTACCGTGGCCGTCGGTAACGGCGGAGGCGATCCGGACCTGTCCCTGGCCTGATATGGAGACGAGTGAGGGGAAGATGGCCCCCACCCGTCTCCAAGTCATTGCAGGGCGGAAGCGATGTCAAATCGTCACTTCCGCCCATAGTTCTTAAAGGGATATATTTTTTTTTTTTTTTTTTTTTTTTTCCAAATGACAATTTTTTTTTTTTTTTTTTTCAATGCATTTTAGTTTAAATATGAGATGTGAGGTCTTTTTGACCCCAGATCTCATATTTAAGAGGACCTGTCATGCTTTTTTTCTATTACAAGGGATTTTTACATTCCTTGTAATAGGAGTAAAAGTGACTTTTATTTTTTCACTGTTCTTTTAAAAAAAAAAAGTTAAAATAAATAAGAAAAAAAAAAAGAATAATTTTAAACGTGCCCTGTCCCGCCAAGCTCGCGTGCAGAAGCGAATGCATACGTAAGTCGCGCCCGCATATGAAAGCGGTGTTCAAACCCCACATGTAAGGTATCGCTGCGATCGGTAGAGTGAGAGCAATAATTCTAGCCCTAGACCTCCTCTGTAACTCAAAACATGCAACCTGTAGAATTTTTTTAAATGTCGCCTATGGAGATTTTAAAGGGTAAAAGTTTGTCGCCATTCCTTGAGCGGACGAAATTTTGAAGCGTGACATGTTGGGAATCAATTTACTCGGTGTAACATTATCATTCACAGTATAAAAAAAAAAAAATTGGGCTAAATTTACTGTTGTCTTATTTTTTAATTAAAAAAAGTATTTTTTCCCAAAAAAGTGCGCTTGTAGGACCGCTGCGCAAATACGGTGTGACAGAAAGTATTGCAACGATTACCATTTACCATTTTATTCTCTAGGGTGTTAGAATAAAAAATATGTATAATGTTTGGGGTTTCTAAGTAAAAGGTAAGGAGATGGGCGGACAGTGAAAACGGGCAGGGAAAGCTCCATTAGTATTGGTGGTTGTCTTGTCATACCAACGGCCACCACAAGAGGGCGCCCGATTGCAGAAGGAACCATAGGACTGCAGAAGGCCGCAAAGCCGCGGCCCAACGCAATCGCGCCGGGAGGGGGGGTGTCGCACGGAGACGGGACACCCCAGCTGTGCCGCCCCAGGCGCCAGGTCGCTAATTCTAGTCGCAAATGCGACCTGGCGCCCGGGGTTTGGCGAGCCCTGACATAAAGAGTGATGTGACATCCTTGCTCCTGAGAAAGAGGGTCTGTCCCTAGAAACACGTCTGAGTGATGCCTATGTCTTGGCGACAAATCTTCGCATCGTGACCTCCTTGTCATTTGGGTTCATTATAGACCATGCTGTTGGTCTGTGGTCTTGTGTGTGTTTTTGGCATCTTTTTTTTTGGTTTTAATTAATTGATCAGGTAATGCACTAGGCCTTTTCATCCCTCCTTGTTTTGCTCTTTCATGGTTGAGATCAGTTTATAGACAGGTAAACCGCCTGCTTCCACAGTGTGTAAAGTGGCTCAAATGAATAACTGAAAACAATTTTTGTACAAGTTTTTGTCATTTAAACAACAATCTTTGTCCATAAGTGAAATCTCTGCTCTTTGTTCTCCATGTCCACAGGGATTACATGCCTGGAGGTAGGAGAGACTATTCAGTGCAGGTCCAGCTGAGGTACAGTCTCATTTCAAATATGGATGTGTTTATTTTTTTTTTTTTCCTTCATACAAATAGTATTGATTCTTGTTTTCTCTGCCACAAACAGGTTGTGCTTGGCAGAGACCAGCTGTCCTCAGGAGGACAACTTTCCCAGCAGTCTCTGCATTAAGGTCAATGGAAAACTATTTCCTTTGCCGGTAAGTTTTTAAGATCTATTTTTAAAAAGCACTTTTATTCTTCGCATTTATATTGAATCAACAAACACTAGAACCAATTGTAGCTTATTGTCACACATTTTGGTTATGGGATGAAAGCCGAGTGTTCAGAGAAAATTTACCTCTGCCGACCAACGCTAAGAAGATGAACCCCCATGTTTAACTACTTCCCATCCGGGCCAATTCTGGCACTTCGCTCCTACATGTAAAAATCATCTTTTTTTTTTTTTTTTTTTCTTCTAGAAACATTATGTTTTTTTTTTGTTTTTTTTTTTTTTTAGCAGAGAACCTGGGGATTAAAATGCGTTGCAACTTTCTTTCTCGAACATCACGGGACACAGAGCCTCAGTAATTACTGATGGGTTATATAGGTATCACTAGGCGATTGGACACTGGTCACACCCTAAACAGGAAGTTCAACCCCCTATATAATCCCTCCCCTTGCAGGGATACCTCAGTTTTTACGCCAGTGTCTTAGGTGATGGACGTGTAAAGATATCCTGTGCTGAGCTCCAAAGGGAATATCCTATACTGGGGCAAGCCAGGCGAACCGGATCCATTTCAAATTGTCTTTTCTAGGTCGAATTGGATGGTACCCGGGCCTCGTGTCCGAAGAAACGAGGTTTTACCTGTAACGCTTCCTCTTTTTAGAGAGCTGGACCCCACCTATCAGAAAATGGTTTTCTATCCTTATTTCTGGCCGGGTGCTTTACAGGCCCAGAACTGTGGATCCCCCTATCCGTAGGGGGCCCCAGTCTCTGAAGGTTTTTTTCAAACTGAGCCCACCGTGAGAGGTGAAGATTGGGTCTGTATAACAGAACCCTGCGGCTGGATAAGGTAAGGGAGATTCTACAGAATTTTTTAATTCTAGTAGGTTTTCTCCTTTAAGGTAAATGCATGCTATGCCTATTGTTGCCACCGGGGGCTGCCAAGAGCACATATCTTCTCATGCTGATGCCTGTCTCAAGTGTTCACACTGCACAAGCTCCTCCGGCCGGCTCCAGCTAGGATGGGATGGGGGGGCTCTCCTCAGGGATATCTCCCCCCAGACTAGGGGGAGGCCGCAGGTGGTCTGTGAGGCAGTTGTACACCGCACTTTCACCGCCATTGCCACGTGCAGGCCCCATTACTACCGGCCTCTCTCCTTCCTCCCCCTCCCCCAGCCTTTCCTCCATGCTATCCCGGAGGGTCGGCTAGCGCGGGAAGCGGTGGGGGGGGGGGGGCGGGGCGTCAGCACAGCGTCCAGCGTGCTCAGACACCCACATTGCAGGCTATTAAAGGCACACTTTATAGGTGCACAAAAGCCTTTGGAGGGACACAGAGCTGACGGTCGCATGCAAGGTGGGACACAGACATTCTCCTAGGCAGCATTTACTAAGGGAACACCAGACTGGGCATTTGGTAGCAAGGTTTTTGCCAGACTACATCGCTCAGCAGTCAGTGTTCATTTTGTGATACCTCCACCTTGCTGCTTTGCACTATGGGTAGAAGAGGTTCAAATACCCCAAGAACCAGAGACTCTAGGGGATCTCATTCAGGTTCTGAGGACTCCCTTTCTGCAGCACCTTCCCCCCCCCCCCCCTTAGGGGCCAGGGACGGCTAGTCAGGGAGAGCCGTTGGGGTCAGGGGCTACACCTGCTTCTAGCACTTCAGCCCCTGTATACATTACACAGGAGGTTTTTTTCCTCAACTATTAATGGTCTAGAGGAAAGATTAATGGCCATAGTTGCATCTTCACTCAGTGGAAGAAAATGCACTAGGTCTTCCTCTGTTACCCGAGACCCTCAGGAGAGGAGCCAAGGGGAGAAAAATCCCTTTCAGAGGATCGGGATGGGACGGATGATTCCTTCTCTGAGGAATCAAGTGGAGAAGGCATCCTTGCTGGATTGGTCCGCTCCACATTTAAAGTACCCGTGTCTGAATCAGTTAAAGAACCCTCTATTTCTTTGGGGTCACTGAAGCCTCCTCAAACAACACATGCTTTTCCTGTTCATAATTTACTTGAAAAAGCTCATTTATTCTGAGTGGGATCACCCAGATAAACGTTTTTTCCGCCTGGAAAAAGTTTTCAACACTTTATTCTATAGAAGAAATGTTTATAAAGATGTGGGGGATACCGGCCGTTGATGCCGCCATTTCCTCTGTAGTCTGACTTGTCTTGTAGACAATGCTCAGAGGCTCAGGGATCCTGTGGATTAAAAGATGGAATCCCTATTGAAGGATATTTTCTCCTTAGCAGGTTCAGTAGCTCAACCTGCAGTGGCAGCGATCGGAGTCTGTCAATACTTAAGAGACCATGTTAAGCAGGTCATCAAAGTTTTACTTGAACAGCAGGCCCAGGGGTTGGCTAACCTTCCAGCGGCCTTATGTTTTGTTGTTTACGCCATTAGAGATTCTATCGTGCAAACCCCTCGTTTTTTCACTTGGGTTGGTGCGTATGCGTAGAATCTTATGGTTGAATAATTGGTCAGCTGAAGCACCATGTAAGAAACTTCTGGCTGGATTTCCATTTCGTGGTGCAAGGTTGTTTGGAGAAGACTTGGATAATTATATTCAAAGGTTCTCTAGTGGGAGAGCACTCTCTTACCTGTTAAGAAGAGGAGTAAGCGTCCCTCTTTCAAACGGACTCTTTTCCCCAGTGCCAGGGGCATCAGCCTCTAGGCAGTCGCAACTGTCTTCTCCGTCTGAGTCAAGAAACGAGTCAAACCCCAGAGACAAAAGTCCTGGGGGAAGAAGCCTGCTAGACAGGACTCTAAGACCTCTTTATGAAGGGGTGCCCCTGCTCGCTCGAGTGGGGGGAAGACTGCTACAGTTCTCAAGAGCTCTGGCAGGAGGATTTCAGGACAGATGGGTAATCTCCACGGTAGGGCTGCAACTAACGATTATTTTCATAATCGATTAATCGGCCGATTTATTTTTTCGATTAATCGGATAAAATCATAAAAAAAAATCGTAATGTGCCATTTTTTTTCTATTCCTCCCGGGGACACCAATGACGGGGCACTATTCCTCCCGGGGACACCAATGACGGGGCACTATTCCTCCCGGGGACACCAATGACGGGGTGCTATTCCTCCCAGGGTCACCAATGACGGGGCACTATTCCTCCCAGGAAGACCAATGATGGGGCACTATCCCCCCTCCCCTCCCAGGAACACCAATGGGGCACTATTCCCCCCCCCCTCCCAGGAACACCAATGGGGCACTATCCCCCCCCCCCCCCCCTCCCAGGAACACCAATGGGGCACTATTCCCCCCCCCCCCTCCCAGGAACACCAATGGGGCACTATTCCCCCCCCCCTCCCAGGAACACCAATGGGGCACTATGTCTATTCTCCTCCCACCCAGGAAAACCAATGATGGGGAACTACTACTCCAGGCAGCCACCCCCCGGAACACCAATGATGGGGAATTATCCCCCCGCCCCTCCCAGGAACACCAATGAGGCACTATTCCCCCTCCTTCCCAGGAACACCAATGGGGCACTATTCCCCCCCCCTCCCAGGAACACCAATGGGGCACTATCCCCCCCCCTCCCAGGAACACCAATGGGGCACTATCCCCCCCCCTCCCAGGAACACCAATGGGGCACTATCCCCCCCCCTCCCAGGAACACCAATGGGGCACTATTCCCCCCCTTCCCAGGAACACCAATGGGGCACTATCCCCCCCCCTCCCAGGAACACCAATGGGGCATTATTCCCCCCCCTCCCAGGAACACCAATGGGGCATTATTCCCCCCCCCCCCTCCCAGGAAGACCAATGGGGCACTATTCCCCCCCCCCTCCCAGGAACACCAATGGGGCACTATGTCTATTCCCCTCCCTCCCAGGAACACCAATGATGGGGCATCCCCCCCCCCCCCCCCCCAGTAATACTGTTAGGATGGTGCCCGGTCATAAAAATGTGCTGTTTTTACTGTGTTATTAGCTGCTACCTTTCACTATGAATGTGCAGGTCGGCTCTCCTCGCTTCTTGCCCTCGCCTCTCTGTTCCCTCGAGGCAGTGGGCAGGGCTGAGATCAGTGGGGATGACGTCTGCAAAGAGGAGGAGGGGGAGAGGTGTGCCGCGGACGTGCCTGGTCACAAACGGCGGCGCCGAGGACACAGGAGGGAGGATTTTTTCTCTGTTCCCTCGAGGCAGCGGGCGGGGCTGAGAAGATCAGGGGGGGGTGACGTCAGCAAGGAGGAGGAGAGGCGCGCCATGGACGTGTGGTGGCGCAAACGTGCCTGGTCACAAATGGCGGCGCCGAGGACACAGGGAGGGAGGATTTAAAACGGACGGACAGAAGGAAGGTGCGGACCAACTAATCGATAATGAAAATCGTTGACAACGATTTTCATTATCGATTATTATCGATAATATCGATTAATCGTTTCAGCCCTACTCCACGGTAACCTTAGGTTACAAACTGGAGTTCCAAGAGTTTCCCTCTCCTCGTTTCCTCAGATCAAGTGTCCCCAGAGATCCAGAGAAGAAGCAGTCGCTCCTTCTAGCGTTAGAGTGACTTTGTCGCAAGAGGTCATTATGGTGGTTCCCGTGAAAGATCAAGGATTGGGTTTTTAGTCCAACCTTTTTACGGTCCAAAAGCCAAATGGGGATGTCAGACCTATTCTGGATCTAAGGGATCTGAATCGGTCCTTCCGCATGGAATCAATTCGGACAGTAGTCTCCATCCTGCAGGGAGGAGAATTTGCTGGCATCGATAGACATCAGTGATGCCTATCTGCATGTGCCCATTTTTCCTGCTCATCAGAAGTTTCTGCACTTCGAGATAGGAGGGCGTCATTTCCAGTTTGTGGCTCTGCCTTTCGGGATAGCCACTGCACCTCGAGTGTCCACAAAGATCTTGGCTCCTCCTCCTCTGGCCAGATTAAGGGCTCAGGGTATAACTGCCATAGCATACCTAGACGACCTGCTCTTGATAGACCGGTCGGTAGCCTCGTTGAACGGGAACTTGAGGACCACAGTCAAGTATCTGGAACACCTAGGTTGGATTCTCAACCTAGAAAGATCTTTCCCAAAACCAGTAAGATGACTGGAGTATTTGGGTCTGATCATAGATACAAGCCAGGAAGAAGGTATTTTTACCTCAGGCAAAGATCACTGCCTTAAGGGAGCTGATTCTGGTAGTCAGGACCAGGAAGGGTCCTTCTGTCCGCCTTTGTATAAGGCTGCTGGGAAAGAGGATAGCTTTGTCGAAGCAGTTCCCAATGCTCAGTTTCAGTCAGGACTGTCGCAACACAGTATCCTGTCGGCCTGGAACAAGAGGGTTCAGGCATTAGATTTTGCGATGCACTTGTCTCATGCAGTGCGTCAGTGCCTCAATTGGTAATACCCGAAAGCTTTCAGAAAAGGAAATCCTTCCTACCGGTCACCTGGACGGTGGTAACAACGGATGCCAGCCTTTCGGGTTGGGGAGCAGTTCTGGAACAGTCTGCGGTCCAAGGGGTATGGTCCTAGACCGAGAGGTCTCTACCCATCAACGTTCTGGAGATCCGTGTGGCATATCTAGCCCTGGAGGCCTGGACTCTCAGGCTACAGGGTTGCCCAGTCAGGATCCAGTCCGACAATGCCACAGCAGTGGCTTATATCAGATTTGTGGCAGGGACAAAAGATCCTCTTGCAGACGGGACGGATGCGGTGGTGATTCCGTGGCATCGGTTCTCACTGGTTTATGCATTCCCGCATATTCTGCTACTGCCACGATTCCTTCGCAGGATCAGGCAGGAAGGTCTGTACATCTGGTAGCCCCACTTGGCCCAGGAGGACTTGGTATGCAGAAATAGTAAGGATGACGGTGGGTTCCCCGTGGACCCTACCGTCACGCCCAGACCTGTTATCTCAGGGTCCAGCGTTCCATCCTGCCTTACAAACTTTAAAATTGACGGTTTGGCTATTGAAACCCAGGTTCTGAAGAGCCGTGGGGTTTCAGGTCCTGTGATATCTACCTTGATCAATGCAAGGAAGCCAGCTTCCAGAGTAATTTATCATAGTCTGGAAAGCTTATGTATCCTGGTGTGAATCCAGGGGTTGGCATCTCAGAAAATATATGATTGATAGAATTCTTGATTTTCTACAATTAGGATTAGAGATGAAGCTGGCCTTGAGTACCATCAAGGACCAGGTCTCTGCCTTATCAGTATTATTTCAACGGCCACTTGCTTTGCATTCTTTGGTCTGAAACTTTATGCAGGGGGTGACGCATCTTAATCTTCCGGTTAAGGCGCCCCTAAACCCCTGGAACTTAAACTTGGTTCTGTTTGTTTTACAGAAACAGCCCTTTGAAACCAATACGTCAGATTCCTTTGGACTTGCTGACAAGGAAGTTAATTTTTCTGGTAGCCATCTCTTCTGCTAGAAGAGTATCAGAATTAGCAGCTCTTTCCTGTAAAGAGCCTTATTTGATTATGCACAAGGATAGAGTGGTATTGCGCCCTCATCCTAGTTTTTTTTAACGAAGGTGGTTTCAGATTTTCATCTAAACCAAGACATTGTTCTGCCTTCCTTTTTTTCCAGATCCCTGTTCTTCGAAAGAAGAGTCACTACATTCTTTGGATGTAGTAAGAGCAGTCAAGGCCTATCTGGAAACAACTGCTCAAATTCGCAAAACGGATGTTTTGTTCGTGCTGCCAGAGGGTCCCAATAGAAGACAGGCAGCGTCCAGATCTACCATTTCTAAATGGATTCGACAATTGATTATTCAGGCTTACGGTTTGAAACAGAAGATTACTCCGTTTCAGATCAAAGCACATTCCACAGGAGCTATTGGTGCTTCTTGGACAGTGCATCACTGGGCCTCTATGGCTCAAATCTGCAAGACCGCAACCTGGTCTTCAGTTCATACATTCACCAGATTTTAACAGGTGGATGTGAGAAGGCATGAGGATATCGCCTTTGGGCGTAGTGTGCTGCAGGCAGCGGTACAGGGTCCTCAGGTCTGATTACACCCTACTTGGTTGTGGTTCCCCTCCCCTCAGGTAGCATTGCTCTGGGACATCCCATCAGTAATTACTGTGGCTCTGTGTCCCGTGATGTTCGAGAAAGAAAATAGGATTTTTTATAACAGCTTACCTGTAAAATCCTTTTCTTTCGATGGACATCACGGGACACAGAGGTCCCGCCCCTCTTCTAATACACTTATATTGCTTGGCTACAAAACTGAGGTATCCCTGCAAGGGGAGGGATTATATAGGGGGTTGAACTTCCTGTTTAGGGTGTGACCAGTGTCCAATCACCTAGTGATACCTATATAACCCATCAGTTATTACTGAGGCTCTGTGTCCCGTGATGTCCATCGAAAGAAAAGGATTTTACAGGTAAGCTGTTATAAAAAAAATCCTATTTTTATATCACACAGTGATTTTTTTTCAAACGTGCTATTTTTGGGGAAAAAACATTTCATGGATGAAAAAAGAACAAAACCAGTAAAGTTAGCCCAATTTTTTTGTATAATGTGAAAGATGTTACGCCAAGTAAATAGCAAACCTGTCATGCTTTAAAATTGTGCACACTTGTTGAATGGCGCCAAATTTCTGGTACTTAAGCGTCTCCATAGGCGACGCTTTCAATTTTTTTACAGTTTACCTGTTTAGAGTTACAGAGGAGGTCTTGGGATAGAATTGTTACTCCCGCTCTAACGTTCGCAGCGATATCTTGCATGTGTGGTTTAAACGCCGATTACATACGTTGGCGTGACGTAGGTATGCGTTCGCTTCTGTGTGCGAGTACACATGGACGGTGGCACTTAAAAGTTTTATTTATTTATTTTTTGATCACTTTTATTCCTATTACAAGGCATGTAAACAAGCCTTGTAATAGGAATAGTGCATGACAGGTCCTCTTTATGGAGAGATGTGGGGTCTACATTCTCCTCCAGGCAGGAAGACCAAGATTAAAAAAAAAAAAATGATCTCTGCCTTTTCAGCTGAGTCCACGGCAATGTTTACTTCGTTGGGCCGGACATGATGCCATAATGTTGTGCCCCTGGGCCTCCGAAGGTCATAGAGATTGCCAGAGACCAGCTGTCCCTCGGAAATCTCTATGCTCAACTTCCGGCGCCGGTAAATTCTTTCTCTGGATTGCACGGGCGAGCCGGTAGAAGCACCAGAGGGAGGCCGGAGCTCCTCTGCCCCTCCCTCACCTTGCTGTTGTGTAGCTGCCGGGATCAGAAGGAAATACCATATGGTGTCACTTGAGTGTCCGCTTTGTCTACTGGAGCTGCTGACATCACATTCAAGATGGCGGTGCCCAGCAGCAGTCTCAGAGCTTTGGGATGTCTACACAAGGGAGGCTTTTACAGGTAACTATTATGTATAAATAAAGTTCAGTGCACATACAGTCCTATAGGGAGATTTTTATTGAAATGGTTTGGTTACAGGGTCTCTTTAAAGCAGGGGTCTCAAACTGGCGGCCCTCCAGCTGTTGGGAAACTACAAGTCCCATCATGGTCTCTGCCTGTGGGAGTCATGCTTTTAACTGTCAGCCTTGCATTGCCTCATGGGACTTGTAGTATTGCAACAGCTGGAGGGCCGCCAGTTTGAGATCCCTGCTTTAAAGGAATGGTTCATGCGTAGAGGGCTGCCATTTCTTATCTCCTCCTAGGAAAAGTTAGTTGCCTGGCTGCCTTATGATGTCAGTACTTTAGGTCACTGAAAATAAATAGATACAGTATAGATTTCTTGTGGAAAAGTCCTGGAAGTCGCACATCTCTGAAAAACCCAGTGAGAAGGTGTATGACACCCTCAGCCCCGGGTCTGACCAGACCACGCCCCCAGTCATGGGGAAGCTTTGTGAGTGGAGTGAAACATGTTGGAGGCGTGGCCTGGTTGGTGCCCGGGCTGAGGCTGTTCTACACCACATTACCAGGTTTTACAGGGATGTGCAACTTCCAGGACTTTCCCTTTTTCCATTAGTTGTCTAGAGCTGGGACTGCACTCCTTGTCCTTGTCTGCACTCCAAGCGGTTCATACATAAGAGGACCTGGTGGAGCCTTGAGCAGCACCTGTAAATTAAGTGTGGGCCAAAGAAATGCTTGCGTGCTTCAGGATAAAAGCTCAAATGAGGGAAAACATTTTGAGCGGGAGTTAGCAATTGAAACGGTTTGCTGTAATTCATGTTCTTCTGGGTCTCATGCAGGGAAGTGCGCCACCACCCAAAAATGGCGTCGAACAAAAACGACCTGGCCGCCCACTAAACATCACATCTCTAGTTCGACTGTCATCTGCTGTGCCCAACCAGGTCTCCATCTCCTGGGCTTCTGAAATCGGAAAGGTGGGTGAGTTTATTGCACTCTATTACAGCATGTGTAGCTTTTTAAGAGAACAAGAAGAATCTTTTATTGGCAGATCTCACATTTTTGTCTTGTCCTTTTTTAATTCTGCTTTTAAAGGATTTCCTCTCAGTTTAGCACATTAGTCTGTCTTGTATTTTTCAGAACTACTCGATGTCCGTGTATTTGGTGAGACAGCTGACCTCTGCAGTGCTGTTACAGAAACTGAAGATGAAAGGCATCAGAAATCCGGACCATTCCAGAGCACTGAGTAGGTGTATGATGCATTATTTGAAAATCCAGTCTCAATTCTGCTTTGTTCACCATCACAAGATCATCGCTGTTCACTGGTTTACCTTTAAATCGGTGTCTGTCGGCCCAGAGGGCAGCCGCTAAGGCCCCATTCACACCTGAGGTTTTTGCAGCTTGAAGCCTGAAGCTACAAAACGCTGGAGGGAAAAAAATCGATTATTCTCTATGGAGATGGTTCACATCTCCACTCCAAAACGCCTGAAGCTCAAACAAGTTCTGGAATTTTTTTATTTTTTTTTTTTAGGCAGATTTGGGCATTTTTTTCTGCTTTTTACATTGATGACCTTTTGACCTGTACAAAATCGCGGTAAACGCGCAACTTTCTGCCTCAAACCGCTACGCTCAGGTGTGAAGTGGACCTAAAAGGCACGTTTGTCTCTGTTTAAACCCTGGGCCGTGTTTTTTTAAATTTTTTTATTGGCACGACATGCTTATACTTCATGCAATAATACCTTTAAAAGATGCAGAGCTGAATATAATCAAACCACTCCATGTACACTTTAGAGCAGGGATATGCAATTAGCGGACCTCCAGCTGTTGCAGAACTACAAGTTCCATGATGTATAGCAAGACTCTGACAGCCACAAGCATGACACCCAGAGGCAGAGGCATGATGGGACTTGTAGTTTTGCAACAGCTGGAGGTCCGCTAATTGCATATCCCTGCTTTAGAGAGCTAGGTAGATATATATTCCTTTAAATTGAAAGACAGTCCGCTCTAAACTGATAACGGTAAGCCCGAATCACCAGTCCTTTTCTATCTCTCGGATCACTCATATTTTCCCTGCTGCAGGTTTTAAAGTGTTACTAAACCCACAACAGTAAAATCAGTCTGTATATGCAGTAAAGCATGCTTGTTATACTCTCTGTGTAATTTAAGGGGTTACTCCTCTGCATTGTGTAAAAGGCTGTTTTATCCTGTCTTCTTTGATCCTCCCCTTCTTCCACAGTTCCCAAACCATCTCCTGATAGTACAGAGCTTTGGTGTGTATTGCTAGATTTTTTTTTTTCTTTTGGGAGAGTGCATGTTATCAGCACAGGGCCAATCCACACTGTCCAGACAGATTGTCAGGGTCCTGCAGCCTCATAGGACGGTCAGAGCAGAATGAAAACTCCTCCTACAAGCTTTAACCAGATACTGATAGAAGTCACAAGACTGCTATATACTGCTAATGAGAAATAGTATTTAGCAGTTTATATTTACTAAAACTATTGCATGTCTGTGTACTGTGGGAGCCCAAATATAGTGAATACAGGGTCCTGGTTTAAGTAACACTTTAACTGTGTCTTTCCATAATATAAAGTAATTGCAAGTTCTAAAATATGGAATAGGCTTCAGCCTGGGTTCACGCTATTGCGATGCGGGAACCAGAGCGATTCCAGTGCTGGTTTCCGCATCGCATCTGGTCTGCAGGCAGTTCACACTGCCCTCTGCCAACCGCTGCGGGTGTCAATACAAAGTTAATGACACCACAAGATCAGATCGCGAACTGTGAATTCAGACAGGAATCGGATCGCAGTTTGGGGGGGGGGGGATTTTGCAGCACTTTTTTAGTGCAAATCCAATGCAAGTTCAGCCATACAGCTGTTTGGCTGAATTCACACTGCACAGCTAGTGCATGTGATCGGCACAGCAATGCGGCACAAAATCACATGCGATATCTGTGTTTGCAATAGTGTGAACCCCAGGCTTAAAGTGGAATTCAAGGCTAGAACTAAGCTTAGAACAGCTCCCAACTATCTTCTAACACCTTTACTAAACTACCCTGTAGAAGGAAGCTCCTATACTTGCCTATTCTTAAGGTGCTCTGGTCCACCACGTGATCTCCCCAGTGGATGGCTTCAGGAGAGAGGAGAGCGTGCGGACAACAGATGGAATGCCTGGCTGGTGACCTCACCCATAGGCTTACTATGGGGCATCCATTGTTGGCTGTCCCTCCTCTACCCCGAAGCCACCGCTGGGAGCTGATGAAATGACCGGACCTAAGCACCTTGAGAATAGTTTAGTACATACAATTTTCTTCTACAGTGCAATTCGTATAGGTGAGAGTAGTTCTACGCTTAGTTCTATCCTGAAATTCCACTTTTTAGCCAAGTTGAGCTCCATATTTATTTTGCTTTTTTTTTTTTTTTTTTTTTTTTTTTTTTCCTTTATTCTTTACACTATAAAGGGGTGCAAGGGTTAGAATTCCCTGGGCTGCCAGCACATAGACAGCAGCTCTCTCACAAATTAGCAGCCCGGCTCTCCAGTGAAAAAAAATAACTTCATATTCCTGTATTTTAAGCCTACAAGGGTTTAGTTGGGCTTTGAGAGCCCATTCACGTCTGTGTGTTATGGCAACACCCTTGCTTTATATGCAGTGCACCCAAACCATGTATTGTGAATGGCATCTCCACGCTCTGTACACATGAGTGAAAAGCATGAAGCCCCACACCACATTGCTATATATACCATGCATTGTGCAAAAAAAAAAAAAGCTGATTATTTTTTTCATCCATTGTACATTTTGTCTTTGGTTCATGTAGATGTTCTTTCGGGGTGTACATCAGACAATGCATGTTTCCCCACAATGTAAACAGGTTTCAGGTGTTGGCCAACATGGCTTTTTGGCTGAATTCTACAATAAGCACAATTGCTGTAGAAGATCATACTGCTTACTTTTCCTCTAGAGCACATATGTCAAACATGAGGCCTGTGGGCCGAATCTGGCATGCCATGCCTTATGTGGCCTTTGCAGCCGGAATATGGCGGAATTCCATTCTGCCACCTCCAGTTCTCCCTCTCCGCTCCCCACTGTCACTTGTAAACACAGCAGCCTTGTAAAGGCGTTAGACTGACTCTTAACACCTCCTTTGATGAAAAGTCCACCGCCATGATTGATCCAGATATCAATCGTCCTTTAGAAGAGCTGCCTCAGAGTGACCACTGGGATAATGGTGAGAAATACATAAGAACATAAAACTGTCAAGGCGCTCCTGAAATGACATGTGGGTATCCATTAAAGCATTTAACATAAAAAATAAAAATAAAAATTGGATCCTGTTCGCTTAAAGCATGTTATACAGCACAGTGCTTGTGCTGTGTAATTTGGCCCCCCGTATCGCCTAAAATACCTAGCTGATTCTGACAGTTTCTGCCCCCCCGTATGCTGACCATGATAAACAGGGCTGCTGAGCACAGACACCGTGGTCGGGGTACGTGCCCCCCTTGTGTCTCCCTCTGTCCCCCCGCCCCCCCCCCCCCCGCCTGTCAGCTCCCCGATCCTCCCCTCTTGCTCTAAAAAAAAAAAACAGCGTTCTTTCTTCTATAGTTCCCTCTGATATAGAACATTCAAACCCCCCCAGTGGGGGGGGGGGGGGGGTTTAAATGTTCTATATCAGAGGGAGCGGTATAATGGCTTACTTCAGAGCTACGTGACTGCCCGCTGGTCTCCTCCCCTCCTCTCACATCAGCTGGGGTTTCCCAGCACCTCCCCCTGCAGCTATCAGATCAGGAGAGGAGACCAGCGGACAGGCGGCTAAGCCTGATGTAAGCTATTAGACTGCATGTTGTTATAAATAACATGCACTGGGGAGCTTTAATGTTGTATATCAAAGGGAACTATAGAAATATTTTTTTTACCTTTTTAACACTTTTAAAACAGTCTTGGTTTAATGGATGCATTGTCCTCTGGGCTTCTGATATTACTGCCAGCTAGCTCTTTGAGGTCTTATTATATCGTGCATATATGACACCCACATGTCAGGAGTGCCTTGTCAGTGTTCTGTTCTTATGTGTTTCTCGTTGGGGTTGCACACTGTGAATAACGCACCCCTAAGCCCTGTACACAGCACACCACTGAACTCTGAACTCTGCACTCTGTACAAAACGCACTCCTGAACCCTGCACTCTATACGTAGTGTACCCCAGATACAACCGGCTTTTTGAGGGAAACAATACTGTTGATCCAGCCCGTGATTAAATTGAGTTTGACACCCCTGCTCTAGAGGTTTCTGTAAGGTACCTAGCATTAGACTCTACTGGCTGCATGTTCTGCATTGCATGCACAGTATACTTATAGGGGTTGTCCGATTATCGGTGCGGTCAATATTCACTATTTTTTTTTTTTTTTTTTTTAAAGTATCGGTCACAAACTTACCGATGTTACTGATATAACTTCAAGGGGTTGTACTGGGATGATGCCTGCAGCTGCAGGCATCACCCGGTACTGTTCTTTAGAGCGGACGGTCAGCTTTCTTGTAAATTACCAATGCGGCTCTGCAGCCGCTCGGCTGTTATTACAAGCATCGGGAGGGGACATCTTAAAGGCGCCAGTTTAAAAAAAATAAAATAAAAATAGAAAGTATTCAAAAATGCTGATCTTGACGTTTTGAATACTTGGACAAAGTGAGACAATTATGTTAATCATTCATGGGTACACTTTCATAGTTATTTAAGAGTGAATATGTAAAATGTTACGAACCCAGTCTTCACTAAGCACATGAACTCAATGAAAAATTGCACAGGTAAAAGATCACAGTTGCTGAAAATCACACAAAAAAATGACATTTTGGGTTCAGTAATAATGAAAGCTTTATGCCGCGTACACACGAGCGGACATTACGGCGGACTTTGCCCGGAGGACTGGATTTCGTCAGACAATTCGATGTGTGTGGGCTCCAGCGGACTTTGTTTTCTCAAAAGTTGGACGGACTTAGATTTGAAACTTGTTTAAAATTTATCCGTTGAAATCGAGTCCGGTCGAAAAGTCCGCCGTCTGTATGCTAGTTCGACGGACAAAAAGCCATGCTAGGGCAGCTATTGGCTACTGGCTATGAACTTCCTTGTTTTAGTCCGGTCGTACGTCATCACGTACGAATTCGACGGACTTTGGTGGATTGTGTGTAGGCAAGTCCGTTCATTCAGAAAGTCCGTCAGAAAGTACATCGAAAAGTCCGCCGTAATGTCCGCTCGTGTGTACGCGGCATTAGTGGAACTTGTGGCCAGGCTAGGAAAGTGAACATACTTGGCAAGCAGCAAACTTTACAACAAGCCCTTTCTGACCTCCTGTAGCTGCTGACGCAGAAGAACAATTCATCCTCAAAGTTCACAAGGGAAGTGGTAAATCCATTCAAGTAAGGTGTCTGCCCTCTGCTCACTCCTCACTCACTCCTTTCTTTGCATCTGCTCTGTGTTTTTTATATTGGAGATTCCAAGGCTTGCAGACTGTCTGCTTACTGCTGAGAGGAGAATCTGTATAGCTACCCAGAGAGTTCTTTCTGCTGTAAACTTTGAGGATTTTTTTAGTCCATAGTGCACACAGCTACAGAGGTTAGTGAGGACTTGTTTTAGGGCAACTGAACTGTGGAAGCTGTGCCCAAAGGTAAGCAAAAGTCAAAGGACTGGTAAACCTGTATTGTCTCGTCCCCACCCCCCCCCCCCCCCCCATCGACATACTATATCTTGTTCTTCATGGTGTCCGTGTAAAGGGAGTGAGTAGCACAGTAGTGACATCACTAATTCTCACTCCAAATTTGGTGAGAATGGCAGTCGGAGGCAGCAGTGCCTTAAAATACTTCACAGTACACATAAACGGCTATGAGGCTGAAGTCATTGGGGTGCCTAGGCACAGGAGGAATTTAAGGCAAATTATACATTTCTTAATTGTACATCACAGGGCAGAGGGACTTCATGTTCATGACTACTTGGGTTATGCTGCCACCTTCAGGTGACTGAACCCTGGCCAAAAAAAGGCAGAAATCCATGCTCAGGTATAACCCCTCCCAGCTTTGCTTCACTTTTTAACTAGCATCCCTTTGTAGCAGATGTACCTACAGGTGTCTCTCTGAAGATCTTTCTGTGAGCTTAGTCCCATACTTGGGGACTATTCCTGACACCCCTAATGGGGTAGTGGAGGGCTTTATCTGGATTGGTTTGAGTTTACTTTGAGTGTGAGGGGGGGGCAGACGGTAAGGTCTGCGCTGGATCCTCCAGGCTGTGATCTCCAGGATACACTGTACCAGATGACATCACTGGCAGGCTGTTCTGTTTATCCTGGAAAGGGAGTTGGGTCTCTGAAGACGCTGTGGGGTGCACCTGCCATAATGGGTGACTAATCGGGCCCGTTGGCTTGCAGCTTGGATGGGTGCGTCCCTCTGAACTAGTGACTGCAGACAGGTGTGGAGGATGGTGTAGAGCTCACACAAATCCTTCAGTCAGGTAAAGAGAACCGCCTGCACAGTTTGCTCTGCGATAGCTCCCCAAAGGGTCAGATTAGTTCTTAATCCCTTCCCTTATCTGGTATTTCTACTGTTTCAGGGGCACAATCCTCCTTAATTTTTAGATGTGTTCAGGGAGTCTCCTTGTTTCCTTGAGCAGATCTCAGGGGTTCTGGCTCGCTTGGAATGCCTGGGATGCAAACATGGGCACTCTCCCCCTCCTCCCCCCCCCCTTTTGGTGGGAGGCTTAGGCATCAGAGGAAAATCCTTAAACGATTCAATACACTTTCACTCCCTTCCTGCCCATGCGAATTTTCAGCTTTCAGCGCTCTCGCACTTTGAATGACAATTGCGTGGTCACACAATGCTGTAATTAAATTTTTTATAATTTTCTTCCCAAAAATAGAGCTTTCCTTTTTGTGGTATTTAATCACCGCTGGGTTTTCAATTTTTTTGCTAAAAAAACAAAAAAGACCGAAAATTTTGATCTTTCTTAGTTTATCAGTACGTTTTGTAAATAGGTAATTTTTCTCTGGCACTGAAAGGCAGCACTAACTGGCATCACTGATTGGTGTCACTGATGGGGCACTGCTGGGGCTGCACTGATGATCAGTGCCCTGATTACCTGTACAGGTCTCCCCTGCGAGGAGATGCCGCTGATCGTCTCTCCTCGCCTCGCACTCTAGGAGTGTGAAAAACGACACTTCTGTGTTTAAATGTGATCGGCTGTAATTGGGCACAGCCGTACACATGGGCAAAGAGCCGCGTTATCGGCTCTTTACCGAGATCGTGATCGCCGCTCTGCACCCCCTAGAGCGGTGACACTGGGGCGACGTCTATGACGTTAGTCCAGAACGAGAGGGGATCCCACCCGTTGTAATTTTACTATACAGCGGGTGGGAGGTAGTTAAAGGATAAGTTCACTTTTTACCTTTTTTTTTATAAATGCACATCTTTTTGCAGGTAAATGTGCATTTATTTTTATACACTGCAGCCTGTAAGGCATTCACGAGTGCAATGCCTAGACCCTTCAGACACACAGTAAGTGCTCTGCCCACACCTTCGATACAGGAAGGCAGTTACTGAATGGCAGGAAGAATGAATGAGCTGCGAGAGTGCTCACCAGGACCCCCACAGTTCATTGAGAACTACAAGCCATCAGCTGTGGTGGCCGATGGTAGATGTAGTTCATTCACAAAACTGAGGCTCGGTTCACACTGGGGCGACTTGGGATCCGACTTGTATGCCCTCAAGTCGCCCCAAGTCGCCCCAGAAAGAGATTCACATTTAAGTGAATGGGAGCGTCTTAATAGACACTACTGAGGTCGCTCCGACTTCAGAGCGTACTCCCTGTACTACTTTGATCCGACTTTGATCCGACTTCAGCCTATTGACTATCATTGAAGTCGGATCGCCGTCTCGCATGATCCGACTTCGGCATGCGACTTGTGCTCAGATGATCTTGAGGGGGAACTCCGCGCCAAATTTTAAATAAAAATCCGGCATGGGTTCCCCCTCCAGGGGCATACCAGGCCCTTGGGTCTGGTATGGACCTTGAGGGAAACCCCCTACGCCGAAAAAACTGCGTGGGGGGTCCCCCCCAATCCATACCAGACTCTTATCCGAGCACGCAGCCCGGCCGGACAGGAATGGGGGTGGGGACGAGCGAGCGCCCCCCCCTCCTGAACCGTACCAGGCCGCATGCCCTCAACATGGGGGGGTTGGTGCCTTGGGGGAGGGGGGCGCGCTGCGGCCCCCCCACCCCAAAGCACCTTGTCCCCATGTTGATGAGGACAAGGGCCTCTTCCCGACAACCCTGGCCGTTGGTTGTCGGGGTCTGCGGGCGGAGGGCTTATCGGAATCTGGGAGCCCCCTTTAATAAGGGGGCCCCCAGATCCCGGCCCCCCACCCTATGTGAATGAGTATGGGGTACATCGTACCCCTACCCATTCACCTAGGGAAAAAGTGTCAATTTAAAAAAAAAACACTACATAGATTTTTAAAGTATTTTATTAGACAGCTCCGGGGGTCTTCTTCCGTCTTCGGGGGTCTTCTCCGCGCTCTCCGGGTCTTCTGCCGGGCTGCTCCGCTATTTTCTGCTCTTTTGCCGCTCTTTTGCTATAGCGGAGGAGCCCGGTCTGCTGCCTTCTTCTCTTCGGGGGTCTCTCCGGTTCTTCTCCGCGCTCTCCGGGTCTTCTGCCGGGCTCCTCCGCTCTCTTCTGCCACTCTTTTGCTAAAGCGGAGGAGCCCGGTCTTCCGTCTTCTGCCCTCTTTTCTCCTGATGTTGACACGACGCTCTCTGGGGCTGGAATGCACTCTGAGCGCTCCGCTCTGACTTATATAGGTGGTGACCACGCCCCCTTATGCCGTCACAGTCCCTGGGCATGCTGGGACTGTGACGTTTTAGGGGCGTGGTCATCGCCCAATGACCACGCCCCCTTATGCAGTCATAGTCCCAGCATGCCCAGGGACTGTGACGGCATAAGGGGGCGGGGTCACCGCCTATATAAGTCAGAGCAGAGCGCACAGAGAGCATTCTAGCCGGAGAGAGCGTCGTGTCAACATCAGAAGAAAAGAGGGCAGAAGACGGAAGACCGGGCTCCTCCGCTTTAGCAAAAGAGCGGCAGAAGAGAGCGGAGGAGCCCGGCAGAAGACCCGGAGAGCGCGGAGAAGAACCGGAGAGACCCCCGAAGTCGGAAGAAGACCCCGGAGCTGTCTAATAAAATACTTTAAAAAATCTATGTAGTGTTTTTTTTTTTAAATTGACACTTTTCCCTAGGTGAATGGGTAGGGGTACGATGTACCCCATACTCATTCTCATAGGGTGGGGGGCCGGGATCTGGGGGCCCCCTTATTAAAGGGGGCTCCCGGATTCCGATAAGCCCCCACCCGCAGACCCCGACAACCAACGGCCAGGGTTGTCGGGAAGAGGCCCTTGTCCTCATCAACATGGGGACAAGGTGCTTTGGGGTGGGGGGGCCGCAGCGCGCCCCAAGGCACCAACCCCCCCATGTTGAGGGCATGCGGCCTGGTACGGTTCAGGAGGGGGGGGGGGGGGGCGCTCGCTCGTCCCCACCCCCATTCCTGTCCGGCCGGGCTGCGTGCTCGGATAAGGGTCTGGTATGGATTGGGGGGGACCCCCCACGCCGTCCTTTCGGCGTAGGGGGGTTCCTCTCAAGATCCATACCGGACCCAAGGGCCTGGTATGCCCCTGGAGGGGGAACCCATGCCGGATTTTTATTTAAAATTTGGCGCGGAGTTCCCCCTAAAGATTCATACCAAACACAGTGGCGGGGATCCAAGTCAGATCCCCGTTCATTGAAAGTCGGATCCACAAGTCGTGTTGAAGTCGGGTTGAAGTCGCGTTGCAAAGTCGCGTTGAAGTCGTGTTGCCCCTGTGTGAATCGAGCCTGAATGACTGACCTGGTCATAATATGGGTGGCGCCCTGCACGGTTTTAAATTCTGACAGTGGGTGCGCAGGGGGGAGATCTTCTGTAGATGTAGTGGGTGTGGGTTTTGGGGGGGCGGGTAGATTGTCTGTCTGTAGATGTGTCCTCATAGGAGGAATCTTGGGGTCTAGGACAATCTCTGACACGGAAGACCACAGTGCTTAATTACCACTCTGGATTCCTTTTCTTCAATGTTCACTGGGTTTGGGTTTTGGCAGCGGCCAAAAAAATCCTAAATCCTTTTCCAGAGCACCCTCATTTGCAGTAAGTGATGTAAGTCAGGGCTTGACAAATTTGCTTTGAATCTAGTGAATGGGCTAACAAAAGCCCAGCCGCCAAGATGCAATTTCTAGTCGCCATAGTGACCTGGCGCCTGGGATTTGTTGAGCCCTGATGTAAGTCAATTGGGCTCACCCAGAAAAGGTGTTTTCTGTTCAGAAGCTATTTGCTCAGCAGTAATGCATGGAGGAGGTATTCTACAAGAAAAGGGGTTCTCCGGTTGTTAACCCAGCCATTTTATGCTTGAAAAATACTTTGGATGAGGTCCTGATCTTTAATGCATTCTGTATTTTATTGTTTTTGTTTTTTCTTTTTTTTACTTGAACAAGAGATACAGAAGTATAAGGTTACATTAAAACGCTGACCGCATAGTGGAAAGCCAGAGAAGTCTGAATAGAGGAAACGTAGGGAGAAAATGGCCACCTCCTATATAGTTAGGTCAAGTTTGAAACGTAGCAGTGTCTATCTAGTAGGGCCGATGAAAGAAAGCGGGAACATAGTGAAGGAAAAATAAAGGGGGGGGGATTGGGGAATTGGGGCTCAGCCGACTGTAAACGAGAACCCTCTGGTTATATAGAAGATCACACTAGGGTAGGTGTAATGCCGCGTACACACGGTCGGAATTTCCGACAACATATGTTCGATGTGAGCTTGTTGTTGGAAATTCCAACCGTGTGTAGGCTCCATCGGACATTTTGTTGTCGAAAATTTGAGAGCTGGTTCTCAAATTTTCCGACAACAAAATCCGTGATCAGAAATTCCGATCGTGTGTACACAATTCTAACGCACAAAATTCCACGCATGCTCGGAATCAAGCAGAAGAGCCGCACTGGCTATTGAACTTAATTTTTCTCGGCTCGTACGTGTTGTACGTCACCGCGTTCTTGACGTTCGGAATTTCCGACAACATTTGTGCGCAAGACAAGTTTGAGCCAACATCCGTCGGAAATAAATCCAGGATTTTGTTGTTGGAATGTCTGATCGTGTGTACGCGGCATTAGAGTGTACCATGTGACCAAAGAGTCTCCAGGTCATAAGGACATCTAGGCCCCTTGCACACAGGCGTCGTAATTTACTCAGGAACATGTGATGCTCGTGTGCAAGGGGCCAAAAACTCTGTGGCCTACCAAGAGGCCTACAACTCTACAGCAGTTGCAGAAATTTATGGAATTTAGAATTTGTTTGAATTTTATGTATTTTTTTTTTTTTTTTTTTTTTTTTGACATGTTGGTGTTCTCTTTCACTTGGATGTTATATGTTGCACTAAGAAAATGGAGCTGGATAAAACAAAAACGGTGTCTGTCTTCATTTCAGGCTGCAAAGCAACAAAATGTGATTATTTTAAAGTGGGTGATTCTTTCCTATACCCACAAGGATGCAAGTTATGAGGCTCGAGATACAGGAAGTGCATAGTTATTTTTCATAAGAAATTTAAAGAGGAGTTCCATCCAGGGGGTTGGGTAAAAAAAAAAAAATTAAAAGTCAGCAGCTACAAATACTGCAGCTGCTGACTTTTAATTGGACACTTACCTGTCCCTGGGTCCAGCGATGCGGGGGATCGAAGCCCCGCTCGTCTCCCCCTCTGTTCAGCGGCGCCGGCATTGCAACTGTGGGCGCCGGGCTGTGGCTTCACAGCCTGGCACCCACTGCGCATGCGCTAACGGCACCGCGCGCCGTGATAGGCCGCCCAGTCATCTGGGACCTGTAATGGGTCCCAGATGATTGACAGCGGTGAGGGAGCAGAGCGGAGCCCTTCCTGTGCCGAGGAGGAAGTGATGTCACCAGCCCAGGCACTGGAAGGGGCAGACTACGAGGGACCCCCTAGCAACAGGCATTTAGAGGTAAGTAGAAAAAAAAAAAAATATCCAAATTCTTTTGTTTTTTTTTTTTGTTTTTTTTAGGATTTTTCAAGTATTTTTGTTTTTTTGGGTGGAACCCCACTTTAACTGCTTGCCGACCAGCCGCCGTCGTTATACGGCGGCAGGTTGGCTCTCCTGCGTGAATCGCCGTAGCTGTACGTCGGCTCGCGCAGTGGCAGACGCGCTCCTGCAGCACGCTGCGGGAGCATGCCCGCGGGTCGAGCGGACTCTGTCCGCTGGCAATCCGCGATCGCCTAATACAGAGGCAGAATGGGGATTTGCCTTGTGTAAACAAGGCAAATCCCTGTTCTGACAGGGGACATGACAGAGATCTTCTGTTCTCAGTGATCGGGAACAGTGATCTCTGTCATGTCCCTGGCAGCCCATCCCCCCTACAGTTAGAACACGCTGGGGAAACACAGTTAACCCCTTGATTGCCCTCTAGTGTTACCCCCTTCCCTGCCAGTGTCTTTTTTTTTTTTTTTTTTTTTTTTTTTACGTTGATTAGTGCATTTTTATAGTACTGATCAATGTAATAATGTCACTGGTCCCCAAAGTGTCATTTGGGGTCAGATTTGTCCGCCACAATGTCGCAGTCCTGCTAAAAATTGCAGATCACCCCCATTACTAGTAAAAACAATAAAAAATAAAAATAAAAGTCCCTAAATCTATCCCATCCCCTCTAACAAACCTCTCAGGATACTGAAGCATGTCCCCTCATACAAATCATATTCTCATATTACCTCCCTTACTCTTCTGCTTCTCCTAATCGCTGGAGATATTTCCCCAAACCCTGGTCCTCCCTTATTTAACTGTACCCAATACACCCATCACCCTACACCCTCTGGCAGTAGCCGCAATCTACACAATTTAGTCTCCATTCCTCCTCTTCCCAACGCCAGCCTCCCCCTCTCCTGTGCCCTCTGGAACGCTCGCTCTGTCTGCAACAAACTCACTGCTGTTCATGACCTTTTTGTCACTAATTCCTTTAATCTACTTGCTCTCACTGAAACCTGGCTCCACGAATCTGACACCCCTTCTCCTGCTTCCCTATCCCAGGGTGGCCTTCATTGGACTCGCTCCCCTAGTCCTAATGGGCGCAAGGGAGGTGGAGTGGGGTTCCTCCTATTCCCCCAATGCACCTTCCAGGTTATTCACTCTCCTCCCTCTTTTTCCCTCTCATCATTTGAAGCCCACTGTATACATCTATTCTCTCCAACTTCCCTAAGAATTGCTGTGATCTACCGGCCCCCTGGACCATTATCGATTTTCCTTGATGAGTTTTCTGCGGACTTTACGGCGGACTTTACGGCGGACTTTACGACGGACTTTACGAATGAACGGACTTGCCTACACACAGTCCACCAAAGACCGTCGAATTCTTACGTGATGACGTACGACCGGACTAAAACAAGGAAGTTCATAGCCAGTAGCCAATAGCTGCCCTAGCGTGGCTTTTTGTCCGTCGAACTAGCATACAGACGAGCGGACTTTTCGACCGGACTCGAGTTCGACGGAAAGATTTAAAACGTGTTTCAAATCTAAGTCCGTCCAACTTTTGAGAAAACAAAGTCCAACGGAGCCCACACACGATCGAATTGTCCGTCGAAATCCCGTCTGCCGTAAAGTCCGCTCGTGTGTACGCGGCATTAGTCTAACCTCTTCATTTGACCTGAAGCAATGGGTACAGGCTTCTACTCACTCTGATGGCAACACCCTTGACCATGTATTCTCCGACCTATGCACTCCATGCAACTTCTCAAATAATCCTTTTCCTGTCTCCGACCACCACCTTATTAGTTTCCTCTCTCCCCCTGACTTTCACCACCTTTCCCTCCAATCGCCTAACCATCACCCATAGAAACTTTTGCAACTTCAACTCCTCTCTCCTCTATTCTGCTACTGACCACCTCTATGACAAAATCTCTCCCCTGTCCTGCCCCAACCAAGCCACGTCCATCTACAATAAACCCCTGTCCTCCACCCTGGACAAGCTTGTTCCCCTCACTACACGCAGAATCAGGCCTCGACCCCTACAACCCTGGCAAACAGATGACACTAAAATTCTCAAAAAAACAGGTACAACTGACACTCCCCTTATTCAAATCTGCTACTACAGACAAAGTTGCTAAACTCCTTTCTCTCGCCCACCTAACCACCTGTCCCCTGGACCCTATTCCCTCTCAAATGTTACGGTCGCCCCCTGACTCCATCCTACACTCTCTAACCCACATCTTCAATCTCTCCCTCACCTCTGGCATCTTCCCCAATGCTCTAAAACATGCACTGGTCACCCCCATACTTAAAAGGCCATCCTTGGACCCTACCAATCTTAACACCCTATGCCCTATCTCCCCCCTTTCTTCTAAACTCCTTGAACGCCTGGTTTACAACCAACTGAGTGACCACCTCATTAAGAACAACCTTCTTGATCCCCTTCAATCTGGATTTCGCCCTCAACACGCCACAGAAACTGCTGTTTTAAAACTCACAAATGACCTACTAACTGCTAAAACCAACGGACGCTATTCTGTACTGCTACTTCTGGACCTTTCAGCTGCACGGTTGACCACCCCCTCCTCCTCAAAAAACTTTACTCCCTCCGTCTCCATGACTGTGCTCTTCAGTGGCTCTCATCCTACCTATCCCAACGCACCTTCAGTGTCACTTACAATTCTACTTCCTCCACTCCTCTTTCCTTCTCCGTCAGGGTCCCCCAAGGTTCTGTTCTTGGACCTCTTTTATTTTCAATCTACACATCTTCCCTGGGTCAGCTGATAGCCTCTCACGGATTTCAATATCATTTCTACGCTGACGACACACAAATCTATCTCTCCACCTCTCAACTCGCTCCATCAGTCTTCTCACGCATCACTAACTTACTAACCGACATATCTGTATGGATGTCACACCACTTCCTCAAACTCAACTTGTCCAAAACCGAGCTTATAATATTTCCTCCCCCACGTGCCTCTTCCCCTCATTTATCTGTCAAGAGCAATGACACAACCATCCACCCGTCCCCACATGTCAGGGTGCTAGGTGTTATCCTGGATTCTGAACTCTCCTTTCGGCCCCACATCCAATCACTTTCCAAAGCTTGCCGCCTTAACCTCCGCAACATCTCTAAACTACGTCCCTTTCTAACCAATGAAACCACAAACCTCCTGATGCACTCCCTGGTTATCTCTCGCCTCGACTACTGCAACTCCCCCCTCATTGGCTTACCTTTTAAATAGACTATCCCCCCTTCAGTCCATCATGAATGCTGCTGCCAGACTCATCCACCTTACAAACCGCTCAGTGTCTGCTATACCCCTCTATGCCAATCCCTCCATTAGCTGCCACTCGCCCAACGAATTAAATTCAAAATACTAACAATAAGTTACAAAGCCATCCACAACTGTGCCCCCAGCTACATCACCAGCCTAGTCTCAATATACCAACCTAATCGCCCTCTCCGTTCCTCCAAGACCTCCTGCTCTCTAGCTCCCTCATCACCTCCTCCCATATCCGCCTCCAGGACTTCTCCTGAGCCTCGCCCATCCTCTGGAATTCCCTACCCCAATCTGTCAGACTGTCTCCAACTTTATCCACTTTTAGGCGATCCCTGAAAACTTTCCTCTTCAGAGAAGCTTATCCTGCCTCCATCTAACAACTGCACTATGTTCTCCATTAGCTCATCCCCACAGCTATTACCCTTTTGTATAACTTGACCCTCCCTCCTAGATTGTAAGTTCTAACGAGCAGGGCTCTCTGAATCCTCCTGTATTGAATTGTATTGTACTTGTACTGTCTGCCCTAATGTTGTAAAGCGCTGCGTAAACTGTCAGGGCTATATAAATCCTATATAATAATAATAATAATATATTGAGTGGAGCGAGATTAGGACACTTGTCAGGTTTTTATTGCTGTCTGTGTCCCCGTTTAGGGAGATTAACTCTCTCTATTTGTCCTGTTTACCATTAACATTGAAAGGAAAGTCCCAAATTGTGGGTTGTCCCCAGAAAAGTAATGGAGCAGAAGTCTTCCAATGGGGACACTAGGTCAGTTGACCTGGTGGTCACCAAGGAATTCCCTTAATTTTCAGGGATTTCCTCTCAGTTCCTGTCTGGTTATGGGACAGGAAGTGAAGGGAAATCTCCACAATGGGACACAGATGGTGGGGGGGAAAAAAAATCTGCCGGTTATAACCTTTCCTTACTCAATCCAAAATTGGGGGATTGGGGGGAGGGGGGGGAATGGACAGAAAATGTTGCCTATAGTTCCACTTTAGAACAAAAAGATAGATTTTATTTATTTATTTTTTTTAACAGTACATCTGCCTGAGGACAATTAATGTTTCTCAGCTGTCCGATTTAAAATCGTTTTTAGGTTTACTTTAATAATCGGTAAATATTTGAATTGCAATAGCTTGGCCACAGTTACACCTTCATTTATACAAGCCTTACATTTCTGTATAAAAGTCGAGCTTTGAACTGACTTTGATTCATAATGTGATGGATAAGGCTTTATTCTCCAGTAAAGGTGTGGGAAGTGCGTTGACAAATTTTGAGTATTTCAGGAAAAGTAAAGAATTGCATGCTGCTTTTATCTTGTTTTGATATGTGATTTCCAAGGGGAACTTTGGTTTATCCATACTTTCATCATATGTAAATTGTGAGGGCTTTCTGATAGAAAACCCTGCAATTGTTTCCAATTTCTTGCTAGAGGTTGCTCTCTAAGATGGTTAGTTTGGTGCTCACACATTAAATCGAAGTTGTGCTTCTGAGCTCTCAGGTGGCAAGATGTGTGCACAGTTTGTTGTGAACCACATTTGGTTTGCAAACCTGATTTGGAATTCTTGCTTTTGTGTTCCTCAGTAAAGGAGAAGCTGACTGCAGATCCGGACAGTGAGATTGCTACCACCAGCCTACGTGTCTCATTGATGTGCCCTGTAAGTACGGCTTTGTAGTAAGTACATTTATCTTTTCTTTTTATGATCGATGTGTAGAAAATGTTTCTTTTTGTTCAGTTAAGTCTCTTGTTTTTGGTTTGTATTTCTAATGCACTTAAAAAGGAAATTAATTAATCATCTGTTTTAGCAAAGTCTACATGATAAGATTGCATCTGGCTTATTAGCTATACTCAGTAAGTGGAAATATAGTTAAACCAGTCTGTAAATTCAGGCAGTCTTATTGGTGTGTGTTCGTTCATTCGTTCTGTGTTTTGTTTTGGTTTTTTTTTTTTTTTTGTTTTTTTGTTTTTTTCCTTTTTCGAGTCATTATTTTGGACAAAATCTAAAGTAAAGGAAAAATCCCACAATTGTCTGCTTAAAGCCCCGTACACATGGGCCAAATGTCAGGAGACAACGGCCGGTCCAAAAAAAAAATTGTCCTGACATTCGGCCCGTGTGTATTTCGGTCTGTTTGACAGAAGCTGGCCATTCGGCCTGGCTTTTGTTGGACGTGCATGCTGGAAAACAAGCAGCCGACCGACTCCGAATCAGCACTCTCAGCCAATGGTGGAGAGCGCTGATTGGAGTGTTCTGGTGGGGTGGCTGTCCCCCTGTCAGAACACAACAGCTCAGCGGGGGATAATCACTGAACTAACGTCGCATGGTTAGTACAGCAGCTCTGACCGGAGCTGTCAGGTTTTTTTTTTTTTTTTTTTTTTTTCCTGCAACCCGCTGGATTGCACAAAAAAAACTGTAGTGTGTATCGGCTTTAGTTGTGTTCATTGGGAAGCTCGCATCAGATGTCGGGCCCACAGAGATTTAAAAGTTGCACCTCATTCAAGGTAATGTGACCGTGCCTCCTGATAGCTCACCAGCAAGGTTTACTCACCGCTCCACAACCCTTTGCCAACTCTCTGCTAACTCTCTGCTGCAGTTGTGGTGGCCATTGGTGCCTGAGCTTTACCCTGGTGGATGAGGTCGCTGTCCTGCCCCTGTGGAGGTGATAGGCCATTCAAGCCAGAACACTGTCACATGGGGAGGTTACATGCTCCCATATACCAGGGCGGACCACTCCAATAGTTGGGGCGGACCACTCCAATATTTGGGGCGGCCCACCCCCCAATAGTTGGGGCGGCCCACCCCCCAATAGTTGGGGCGGCCCACCCCCCAATAGTTGGGGCGGCCCACCCCCCAATAGTTGGGGCGGCCCACCCCCCAATAGTTGGGGCGGCCCACCCCCCAATAGTTGGGATTTTGACTGTGCAAAGGGGTGGTGACATTGACAGGTTAGTGTTGATAAGGGACTATACCTTGCTGGGTGGGGGTAGGCTGCACTTTTGGTAGGCACAGTCACTCACTCCGCTTGTGGAAGTGATTGCAGCTTCCGAGCCACTGGTATCACTTCCACATGAACACCAACAGTCTGCTTTACAAATGTAAACACACTTCCGGCCGGTAGAGCAGCTGGGACTGTGTTTTTAAAAGTAAGTGTTGGCATCGCTTTAATACGGCACTGGGACTAAAGTGGTTGTTAAAGTCGGTGCCGGACAAAAATTCAACACAAGTTGACCAAGGTGTACGTTTATCAAACAGAGAAGAGCCGAGATCCTGATGATCACGGCTGATCTCTCAGGTGTACCAGTTTATGAAGCTGAGATGAGGAGTGGAGAACATGTTCTTCACTTCTCATGACAGGACACACCCTTCTGTCATTCACTTTTACACAGCTGACCAGTTTATGAAGGTGAGATCTAAAGATCTCACTGGCCATCTCTGTAAAATATTTCCTTCCAGATCCTCCAGCTCAGAGGTGGAGAATACGAGTGAGAAGCTGATGTGCGGAAGGAGGCTTCGCTAAGAGATTTATTTATATAATATGTGTATTTTCTTGTAGGATCCACTTACATCTGAGCAATGCAGAATTGTGCAATTCTTGCCACGTATCCAAATTGCTGTAACATTCTGTCAAAATACGCAATGCATGGAATCCTCAACATGCGTACTCAATGTTCTGTTGTACACTACTACCTATTGTGACACATGATTAGGAGGCTGCGACCTTCACTGTTTAAAGTTGCTACTGTACTTTTTAGGGCCTTGCCCTAAGATTGAAAACTCAATAAAGAAATATATTCACAAAAAAAAAATACGCAATGCAGTTTTGGGTGACATTCATTATTAATGGCACCCCAAATGCAGTTAGCAGACATGCATTTTGCCACACGTCTTGTCATTTGACAAATACGCTACCAACTTGCCAAAATGCGCATTGAAAAAATGCACAATGCTCCATGCCCAAAACATTTTCAATTTGGCTTTTTGGGCCTTTTTTTGTGCGCATTTTGGTACAGATTTTTAAACATGTATTTTAGCTCATTTTTTACCTGCGTTTTAGTGTGCATTCTGGAAACGCATGCAAAATGCATGATATGCTTGCGGTGCCGTTAATGGCATCCCAAAAGTCGCTAGCAAATGTGCTGTTTGCCAAAATATGCATAAAAAGCAAATCAAAATGCACGTTAAGTGTCAAACTACATGCTAAAAGAAGTGCCAAAGTGTGCATAACAAACCACACCAAAATGCATGTTAAAATAACCTGGGCCAAAATGTGTGCTAAAGGTCCAAAAATGTTTTTTAAAAAAGCGTCAAAATGCACAATAAAAAAAGAAAAACTAAATTGGCAATAAAAAAGGGCCAAAACACACATTTAAAGAAGGTGCCAAAATGTATGTAAAAAAAAAAAACTGAGTTAAAAAAAGCTCCAGTGGTGAGTGCTTATTTTTTTCATGTAATTACACGGTCTTTTTATTTTGGTTTTACTTTTAAAACTCAGCTACTCCGGTAATCACACCCGTGCATCAGGAGATCACAGCAGCCCCTCCGCTTTCTATACAGATCTCAGGTGTTCTTAGAGGAAAAACTTCTCCTCTCATCCCCTTCTGAGAACAAGTGTTCTTCGCTTCATAAACAGGGTGCCAGAGGAGAAGATTTTTCTCTGAGAACTGAAATGAGATAAATTATCAATGTTTGATAAACGTACACCCAAGTCAGTAGTTTTGACAATCGATTAAAAATAAAAGGCTGATGCAGTCACTATGTTTTGATGGTTGCACTGTGGAGAGCATAATCAAGTTCATCTTTAACTAGGATTCCTGTGGGCCTCTTGCACATGGTACTAATGCTGGACCATCTGCTTTTTTGGACATAAGTTAACGTACATTCCTAGGGAAATTTAATTGATCTTTATGCTCATATGTGTGCATTTGCGCGTACTGGTGCAAAATACTGACCGGGAACACAGATTTTTTTTTATTTTTTTTTTTACTCAAGAATATGCAACGCTTGTTTACGCAAATAATGGGCTGCATTTTAGATCAGTAAAAAAAAATGAAAAGCTTTTTTTAAGCTGTAATTACCAAGAACAGGACGTAAAAAAAAATGAAAAGCTTTTTTTAAGCTGTAGTGTGCAAGAGGCCTTAATACAGTGGTTATCAAAAGTCTACACACCCCTGTTAAAGTGTCAGGTTTCTGTTTAAAAAAACAATGAGACAAAGATAAATAATTTGAGAACGTTTTCCACCTTTAATGTGACCTATAAACTGTACAACTCAATTGAAAAACAAATCAAAATCTTTTAGGAGGTGGGGGGGAATAAAAAAAATAAAATAATGTGGTTGCATAAGTTTTCACACCCTCTTATATAACTGGGGATGTAGCTGTGTTCAGAATTGAGCAATCACATTTTAACTCATGTTAAATAGGAGTCAGTACGCACTGCCATCATTTAAAGTGCCTCTAATTAACCCCAAATAAAGTTCAGCTGTTCTAGTAGGTCTTTCCTGACATTTTCTTAGTCACATCCTACAGCAAGAGCCATGGTCCGCAGAGAGCTGCCAAAGCATCAGAGGGATCCCATTGTTAAAAGGTATCAGTCGGGAGAAGGGTACAAAAGAATTTCCAAGGCATTAGATATACCATGGAACACAGTGAAGACAGTCATCAAGTGGAGAAAATATGGCACAACAGTGACATTACCAAGAACAGGACGTCCCTCCATAATTGATGAAAAGACTAGAAGAAAACTGGTCAGGGAGGCTACAAAGAGGCCTACAGCAACATTTAAAGGAGCTGCAGGAATATCTGGCAAGTACTGGCTGTGTGGTACATGTGACAACAATCTCACGTATTCTTCATATGTCTGGGCTATGGGGTAGAGTGGTAGACTGAAGCCTTTTCTTACCAAGAAAAACATCCAAGCCTGGCTAAATTTTGCAAAGACACATCTGAAGTCTCCCAAAAGCATGTGGAAAAATGTGTTATGGTCTGATGAAACCAAGGTTGAACTTGTTGGCCATAATTCCAAAAGATATGTTTGGCGCAAAAAAAAAAACAAAAACTGCACATCACCAAAAGAACACCATACCCACCGTGAAGCATGGTGGTGGCAGCATCATGCTTTGGGGCTGTTTTAGTTGAGCTGGAACAGGGGCCGTAGGGAGAGGTAGAGGGAATTATGAACTGTTCCAAATACCAGTTAATATTGGCACAAAACCTTCTGGCTTCTGCTAGAAAGCTTAACATGAAGAGGAACTTCATCTTTCAAAATGACAACGATCCAAATCAGCAAAGTAATGGCTTCACCAGAAGATGAAAGTTTTGGAATGACCCAGCCAGAGCCCAGACCTGAATCCGATTGAAAATCTGTGGGGTGATCTGAAGAGGGCTGTGCACAGGAGAGGCCCTCACAATCTGACAGGTTTGGAGCGTTTTTGCAAAGAGTGGGCAAATATTGCCAAGTCAGGATGTGCCATGCTGATAGACTCATACCCAAAAAGACTGAGTGCTGTAATAACATCAAAAGGTACTTAAACAAAGTATTCGTTTAACCACTCCCCTACCCGCGTATGTACATATGACGTTCACAGATGGGATCTCCCGTCCTGGGTGGACGTCATATGACGGCCTCGGGTTCCCGGCCGCCTAGGGGGCGCTCGGGTCCCGGTGCATGTGCCCGGCGGCCGCGATGTCTGCCAGGCACCCGCGATTGCCCGTTAACCGGGCCGGACCGTGGATCTGTGTGTGTAAACACACAGATCCACGTCCTGTCAGCTCAGAGGAGAGTGATCTGTGTTCCCAGAACGGAGGAACACTGATCGGTCTCCTCCCCTTGAGCGTCCCCTCCCCCTACAGTTAGAAGCATTCCCTAGGAAACACATTTAACCCCTCCCCGCCCCCTAGTGGTTAACCCCTTTACTGCCTGTCACATTTACACAGTAATCAATGCAATTTTATAGCATTGATCGCTGTATAAATGTGAATGGTCCCAAAAATGTGTCAAAAGCGTCCGATGTGTCCGCCATAATGTCGCAGTCACGAAAAAAAATTGCGATCACCACTATTACTAGTAAAAAAAAAAAAAAAAAAAAAAAATTTTTTTAAAAAATGCCATAAATCTATCCCGTATTTTATAGATGCTATAACTTTTGCGCAAACCAATCAATATACGCTTATTGCGATTTTTATTTATTTATTTTTTTACCAAAAATATGTAGAAGAATACGTATCGGCCGAAACTGAGGAAAAAATTTGTTTTTTCTGTTTTTTTAAATTGGGATATTTATTATAGCAAAAAGTAAAAAATATTGTGTTTTTTTTTTTTTTTTCAAAATTGTCGCTCTTCTTTTGTTTATAGCGCAAAAAATAAAAACCGCAGAGGTGATCAAATACCACCAAAAGAAAGCTCTATTTGTGGGGGGAAAAAAGGACGTCAATTTTGTTTGGGTACAATGTCGCACGACCACGCAATTGTCGTTTAAAGTGCGACAGCGCTGAAAAATAAAAATTGGTCTGGGAAGGAAGGGGGTGAAAATGCCCTGTATTGAACCGGTTAAGAGTGTGCACACTTATGCAACCATATTTTATTTTTTTTTTAATTTTTACTTCCCTCCATATCAAAAATTTCAGTTTGTTGTTCAACTGAGTTGTACAGTTTATAGGTCACATTAAAGGTGGGAAAAGTTCTGAAATGATTTATCTTTGTCTCATTTTTTTTACATCACAGAAACCTGACATTTTAACAGGGGTGTGTAGACTTTTTAATATCCACTGTGTATAAAACCGACCATGTCCAAAACTTTCATTCTACAACAGTGATTTTCTAGTGACTGGCTGCTTATAATTGCGTCAGTACTTTTCTCAACTGTACTTAAAAAAAAAAAAAAAAAGAAAAAAAAAAGTGGTTTCACTGTTAATATTTTTAATGTACATTTTAATTCAAATGCAAATGCTAATTTAAAAAAACTGGAGCAAAAAATTGGAGCAGAAAAGGAGAATTTGCCTCTAGGAGAGAGAAAACAGGGAATCTGGTTACAGTAGGTAACTTTTTTTTTTTTTCCTCGTTTTCTCTGCTCCACTTTATGCTCATGTCCCCCAGGGGCAAATAAAGATTTTCATTTTGGTAACACTGTCAAGAGATCCAAAAATTAAAGGTCCACTCCATTTGTAAATAAAAAACAACAAAAATGCATTTCATCCTCTCATACCTCTGTTGAATTTCATGCTCCTGCTTCATAAAGCCCTGTAAATGCTGATATTCTTCAATCCTTCATTTCAATGGCCCTAAAGCCTGGTACACACTACTAGGTTTTTTTTTTGGGGGGGGGGGTTCCGCTCAACCCAGCGGGCTGAATGGAAAAAAGTGACCACTCAGGACCGACCACTTCCGACCCAGTGAAGTTGGCTTTGAGCTAGCGTTGGCCATTTTCGGAAAGTGTCAAAGGTCTGCCCATAACATTCTTTAATACACAAAGTGGTTTTTACTTGTAGCCATCACCTCTCCAAGGAAAGTGTCTGAACACTTTTTGGTTTTGCATAGGGCAAGTTGTTGTTGTTGAGGCCAATGGGCTTTTTTCTTGTCTAAGGTAGTTTCTAATACAAATTATGTATATATTGACATTCAGCCACAGCTCATATGTGTGTATGTGTTTTACCAGTGTCCAATACTCCTGTAGGACGTAGTAGGGTCTAAAGCAACCATTCATAACTCCTAATAAAGCTTCCCTGCTGGGCTGGAGGTTTTTTAACAGTTGTCCTTGGTAGTATTTATTTTTTAATGAGCGTTGTGTTTTTTGTTCCGCTCTCCAGCTTGGGAAGATGAGACTAACGCTTCCTTGCCGAGCAGTCACCTGCACACACCTGCAGTGCTTCGATGCCGCCCTCTACCTGCAGATGAATGAGAAGAAGCCCACCTGGATTTGCCCTGTTTGTGATAAGAAAGCCAGCTATGAAAGTCTCATATTAGATGGGTAGGTATATGTGGGTGTGAGTAGGGACATCTCATACCCGTGCTGGAAGTGTTGGCACAGGCCCTCTTCCTTAGAGAAGCTTTTTACATTATACAGCAAGCAGAGGTGCTAGAGAGGTGTAGCCTCATGTAATGTACATCCACATACGTTATATATTATATAAGCAATATTTGAAATACCTGCTTATGCTTTATAAACCTTTCTATCTAAATGTCAACTTTTTTCCAAATTGTATACAGCTTTTTGAAGTATACATTCTACCCAGTCTTAATTTGCAGCACACATTATCGTACCGTTCTGTTTTACTGTAAACAGCTGCAGATGGAAAATTTCCCATAGGTACAGTGGTTAATCCAGGCATAACAGGATAGATATGAATACATTGTTGTGTGACATATGAGTAGGATTTTTTTTTTTTTTTTTTTTTAATAAACCAGATATAACCTTTCTGATTTTTATGTATTGCGATTTCTCAGGCTTTTCATGGAGATTCTAAACCAGTGCTCAGACGTGGATGAGATTCAGTTTCAGGAGGACGGGTCTTGGTGCCCCATGAGACCCAAAAAAGAGCCGCTGACCTCCCCAAGCACCCAGTATCCACACATTGAAGGTAAAAGCTTCTTCTGAAAGCTATCTATCACCATGCAGGGGCTGAGATTCCTTGTGTGGCCTTTCTGCACAGGTGTCTAGGCCCACGTTCACATTGGGCCGATTTGGCATGCAATTTGACATGATGCCAAATCGGCGGCTATTGCCGGCAATGGCACCGTTCGAATGGGTGCGGCGCCGCAACGATTCCCAAAAGTAGTTCCTGTACTGCTTTTGGCGACTTCGGAGGCTATTTGAATAGACATCTGTGCATGAACCCGCACAGATGTCTTTCAAATCGCCCCAGAAGTTGGACTGCATTGCCGATTTGAAATCAAAATCAAACCCGCATTAAACACTTTGAATGTCTAGCGGTAAAACAGGCAAACCATTAAATGCACAGTTGAAAACCATCTGTGCGAGATTCCTCTCCTGACAAACCAACCCGCACAATCTGTATGGATCACTCTTCCTGAAAGCAGCATGCTTTACTTTTGCACATACCCCCCCCACATATCTTTGTTCATATCTCGCATGCTTTGAGTTCTCGTGTTTTCTATTAAGCGTGACTAAGATAGTAACAGATTTAACACACGTGTAACACACGTTTTGTTCATTCTCTGAATGTTTTGGAACAAATGCTTCTGTCATGACACTGCTTATCGCACTGTTTTGACCCGTTCAAATGTATCTCCAAAAAAAGGTACATTTTTTTTTTTCTCTACTTTGTGTTAATGATTAGCAGACTATATTTTGCACTTGGTTGTGTGTACAAAGTTACTTGTTTACTGTTTTACTTATAGAGTAAAGGGCAACTTCTCTTCTGTGCAAAGCCACTTCGCATGCTCACATTAGGATTATGCATGGTTTTTAGGTATATTTAAAAAAAAAAAAAAGTTGAGCATGGGTGTTGTTGCTACAGCTTCATTGTTAAACCAGCAGACTGGTGGGGTGTCCTCAACCAAGCAACAAAGCTTACACAGCTTAAAGCGATAGTAAACCACAAGAAAAATGAATTTAAAAGTGTGCCTTCTGAAGGTTACATTATGACACTTACCTGGACACCCGGAGCCTTCCAGAGCTTTCATCTTCACCCGGTCTTCATTCCAGGTTTGTGGACTCCGGCTATATGAATGGCCGGGGCTGCGATGAAGTGACGTCACTGGCTGCATGCTGTGTGAATATCTCCTTAAAAAAAAAAGTGTAAGTTTAGGAGATATTCACTGTACATCCAGGTAAGCCTTTATTATAGGCTTACTTGTAGGTACAAGTTAAAAAGTGAACTTCCACTTTAACCTAGTGGACGGCAAGGGTAAGGCTAAATTATGCTGTCTGGCAAGTGGTGTCTGGACAACAAGAATAAAAACAACAAGGGGTGTGCAGTGCTTCACTGTGATTTAATATGCAAAAGTCTTGTTGTGTGAACAAAGTCCCTAAATAAAAATCTGTGACCTTGACTCAAAAGAAATCTGTGTATATCAGGGTAATTTCAACTATGTGTGATGTCTAACCACTCCAGAAAGTAGAAAAAATCCAGCATCAAATACACTTCACCCAATGTATTTGGGAAAGGCCTGTCACAACTGTGCACCTCCACCAATCTAAACCCTAACCAGATGGCAAACAATGATATGCCTTAAGCCTCGTACACACGGTACGATTGTTGGCAGGGGATTGTCTGTTGACAGACCGTTGTCCTAAAATCTTACTGTTAGTACGCTCCTTTTGACAATTGTTGTCCAACTTTCGGCCAACAAATGTTGGATGACAGGCTAGTAAATTTTCAGCGGACAATGGTTTGACATCAGATTTTCTGATGGTCAGTACACAAATCCGTCAAAACTCGAAAGTACAAACACGCATGCTCGGAATCGTTGCTCACCAAACATGAAATTAGCAGAAGGGGCCCAAAGGGTGGCGTTCAAGAGCTGAAATTCCTCGTAGCATGTCACTACCTTCGTGTTTGTGGCACGACAATTGTGTATCGTTAGTATGCAAGACAAGATCCTGACACACGCCCCTTTGGCAAAAATCAGACGCTCGGTTGGCCAACAATCGTACCGTGTGTATGAGGCTTTAGACCGCTGCTATGAAGTGAAGAGTCCTCTAGCTCTGGTGTTTTGATTGAGTGATGGTCCCCAGTGGGATCAAGCACTGTGCAAAAAAAAACCTCACTAACTGGAGCCTAAATGATGCTCATATAGTGTAGTAGTATTTTATTTTTTAAATTGCGTACATAAGCTGCAGGCCCAAAAAAAAAAAAAAATGCATAAAAAGTCACTGCTCCTACCACGAGGATGCGGTGGCGATTGATAGACGGATCCCCTGGGAACATGCGCGGAATGTAGAGGTCTGCTGACGTCATCACCACCACATCCTCGTGGTAGGAGCAGTGGCTTTTTATATCCTCCCCTTTTTTTTGGCCTTATTTGATTATTATTATTTGATACCTGCTCTTCACTCCTGAGAAGGCTCTGTGTTTCCATTGGCACATGGAGTGCAGGCAGGCCCCGCCCCCGCTCTTTCTTCACTGGCTCCCGCTGCTGCCTCTCTGGCCAGTGAGGATAGAGAGAGCCTGCTCTTGTGCACATGGCTGAATAGAGATTGGGCTCAGGCAAGTATTTGGAAGGGGGGGGGGGTTTGCATGTGGAATGTTTTCTTACGTTCATGCATAGAATGCATGAAGGTAAAAAAAACTTGTACCTTTTTAGAAATACGTTCTAAACAGTTGTTTCAAGGTACTTTTCGAACGTCATGCTTGGTCATAAAATGTACTGATGAGAATTTTTTTACTATTCGTTGTATGGCCAGCTTTAGGAGGTTTTGCTGCTTTGGACACGTAATAGGCCAGGAAAGATGTTTTAGTACTTCTTTTGTAAATGTTTACATGGCATGTAAACAAAGACTGTGTTAAGATTTATGGTTGAATATATTTTTATTTAACCATTTTTTTAGAGAAAAGTAGTTGGGGGTACAGAATAAAGAAAAACAGGTAGTATAGACAGTGGTGGTTGAAAGCCACCTTTTACAGTACATAGAATCGATTTATAAAATGCAGGTATCATAATGCAGAGGTTGCAATCAATATCTCAGGTGTATGATTGTGTTAAGATTTAAATGTGCCTGCAAAAATATATTTATTCTATCAGGATTTTTGATAATCTACCATTTTGGTAAATTTTAAAATGAGGTTTAAAAGATCAAGTCCAGTTGATTTCACGATTTGCTAGTAGATATGGATTGAGATTCTAAAGTAAGTTCACCCTTCACAAGCAGCTCTCTTTTCTCGCAGGGTCTGGCCTTCTCAGTAAGATGTACACAATAATAGAGCCCACCGAGACAAAAAGTAAGAACAAGGCGGAGGTCATAGACCTGACCGTTGAGAGCTCTTCAGAAGACGAGGAAGAACCAGCCAAAAAGAAATGTCTTTACATGCCGGAGACGCCCATGCCTCAAACAAAAGGGTGCGCATATTTATTGCAATAATAATCTGCAACGTTTTACAGAGAACCTTCAATTTCTTGTAGCACAATGTGCCACAATGCATACAATCGTAGTACAGCTTGTTTGAGTGGAAACCATTTCAATTACCAGTTTGTTCTTGGACTGCAGGGGAAATCCCATACAGGCGACAAGCAAGCGGATGCAAACTGAGCTTTAAAATGTTGTCAAATATTGCAACAGTGCTAACCACTGACCTACTTTGCTGCTCCATTAGCTTTCTGTAACTCCTTAAAAGTTAGATGTATAGATGAAGCCTGACCGATTTTGTATATACTTTTAATACTGCCATATATCTCTGGATGGTTGCCAATTCATAGCTCTAACTCTTCAAAATTGTGCAACCCATATTCATAAGTATGCAAATAAATGTTGTGCTTTAGGTTGGCCCGTAGGCATGGCCTCTATGTCCTAATGTAATGTGAGTGCCCATATTGCATTGTGGGATACTAGTGAGGCAGTATGCTTGAGCTTCAACCTTTAAGCAGAGTGTAGAGACTGGTATTACTGGCATAGCTTGGCTTTGGTTATGGATTTCACGATAGGCGATTACTGGCAGCCTATGGTGCCTTTTTCGTCACCCCCCCCCCCCCCCATATTCACACTGGACCAGTTTTCTGCTAGTTTTCCTACACCTGACTACATTCAACATGCAGAACTGTACTTTCAGTCGCCTTATACCCTACATCTTATGCTAAACAAAAAGTACACAAGGTGGGTTTTTCATTTATTTATTTTTTAATTAATTTTTATTTTTTTAACACTTTTAGATTGTTTAATTCAGATTTGCATGGTTTGGTCAGAGGTCAGTCGTGTGACTTCTTAAAAAAAAATTGGTTCACTTGTGTACAGTTAGTCTTCAGTATATTCCTTTAAAAACAGCTGCTAATTTCCTGTAAAAGATTGTAAATGTGTGTTGTGTTTTTGTTTTGTTGTTTTTTTGTTTTTTTTTATATGAAAGGGTGTTGACTTATCATCCATCAACTATAAGAATGGGCAAAGTTGGTGGCCTGGAGACAGACTCTCTGCATTCCTCAATGGTGGAGTATTCGGATCCCTTCCGCCATCCTGCCATCAGTGGACTCCCTGCAGACCTCTCAGGTATGTGATATGGCCTATGAACTTCTGGCATTTAGTGTTACTAAACCCAGGAGTCTGCATTCACTATATCTAGTCTCCCACGGTACACAGAACATGGAAATGCAATTATTTTAGTAAATATAAACTGCTAAATACCTTGTCTCATCAGCAGTATATAGCAGTACCTGGTTAATGCTTGTAGGAGTTTTTCGTTCTCCTCTGACTATCCTATGAGACTGCATGACCCCTGTTCCTCTGTCTGGACAGTGCTGATTGGCTCTGTGCTGATCACATGCACCCTCCCAAAAAAAAAAAAAAAATGCTCTAGCAATACACACCAAACTGAGCGTGTGCAGAGTGCTTCCAAGGCTGTTCTAACAGCAAATGGATTGGGGACAGTGAAAGTAGGGGAGGATCAGAAGACAGGATCAAACAGCCTTTTTTACACAATGCGGAGGATTAACCCCTTAGGTTCCACAGTGAGTATAACAAGCATGCTTTACTGCATATACAGATTGATTTTATTGTTGTGGGTTTAGTAACACTTTAATATTTAAGGTTGAAATCCAGGCAAACGGCTAAACACAGAGGCTCCTTCCACCAGTACAGAAAACGCACCCCCGGACAAACAATGCATGTAAATCCTTTTTTTCTGGTCAGTTGTTTCATTGCTAGGAGCCATGTTGCAGGAAGGTCATATCTCTTATGCAGCCCTTGCCCTCTCTCCTTCTTTCAAGGATGGTGCGTCCTTGTCTGTTTTCTGCCCCTTAGCCTCTCCGTCTTTATGGATGGAATGAGGCTTTGGGGGCCTACTCCTCTTTCTGTGCAGACTAGTATAGGGAGATGAATTTTCCCATGATGGACTGTCCTGGTGTGCGTTATCCTTAGTATGGTGATAGGCTAGACATAAAGGGACTTCACATACTTAGAGAGCGAGTCCTATGCTGGTGCATCATTTGCTCTCGAATTGGCATGTGCCAGGGGACTGCCTTGTGACCCACTTCACTTCTGCGGGGTAGCAAGGTTTCCTAGATGCCTCATTTGTCCCACCATACTGCCCCCTAGAATGTTCTGTGCAGCAGTCATCAAACCCCTTTCATGCCACTCGCATAAATAAAATGTTTGAAGTGAACTCTGATGCTGTTCTCATAGCAACTCACTGGTAGGTCCTTTTTATTTTATTTAATTTTTATTACAGGTACTTGTACAGCACCGTCAATTTACGTAGCACTTTACATAGAAGTTGTATACTCGCATCAGTCCCTGCCCAGGAGCTTACAATTTGGGCAGGCTAGTTGGATCCTATCAGCATGTCTTTGACGTATGGGAGGAAACCCATACAGAGAGAACATGCAAACTCCGTGCAGGTAGTGCCGTGGTTGGGATTCAAACCCGGTGACCCTAGCGTGGCTAGGTCAAAGTGCTGCCATTTTTTTTTTTGCCAATAATGGCTCTCTAGCTTTCTATAACCTAAAAGGATCACTAAAGATTAATTTTTTTTTTTTTTAACATACATGTTATACTTACCTCCACTGTGCAGCTCTTTTTGCACAGAGTGGCCCCGAACCTGGTCTTCTGGAGTCCCTCGGCAGCTGTCTCGGCTCCCCCCCACAAGGACTCAACACCTTCATGCGAGCTCCTTCGCATGGTGTTGATTGCTTGTGGGCGCGCTCCCGTGATACAGCCGGCGGCCATAGCTGTATCACTTGGCCCCGGCGCGCCGCGTCATTTGGATGTGATTGACAGCAGTGCGAGCCAATGGCTACGCTGCTTTCAATCCATCCATTGTAACCAATCAACGGCCAGGCTGAGCGGCGAAGAGGAGGTCAGGGGAGAATGCGGGACTTTCGAGGGGTCAGGTAAGTAAAACGAGGGGGCCGGTATTGTCAGATGTTTTTTCACCTAGAATGCATTAAGGTGAAAAAACTTTTACCTTTACAACCCCTTTAAACTTTCTGGGGGTCTCAGAGGCTTTCTGTACCCCTCCCTCCCTAAGCCCTGATTTCACTAGAGCGCCTTCCTTCCTGTGGAGCCTTCACAGGCTTTGTGTGTGTGATAGCAGTGTACAGGCAAAGTTTTTTTTTTTTGTGTGTTTTGTTTTTTTTTTTGTTTTGTTTTTTTGTTTTTCTTTACCTGTATCAAGCATTGCAATTCACAGCTGTCACTGATGACATGCAGACACTCTCCCATGCACACCCTTGGGCTCTGAAGTCTTCACAGTCATCAGCCAGGTACCCTGGTGATGGCCGGACTAAGAGGGGTGGGGGGGCGCACGGCAGTGCAGGATACTGGGTACAGAACGCTTCCGACACTCCTGGAAGGTTGGCGGTTGAAGAAAGCGACAGTGTTGTTACTGATAAAGGCATAATGAATCGCCAAAAGGAGGGGTAGCATCACAACATGTTCATTTTTAAACTTTTCATTTATGTTTTCTGCCTATAAACTTGATGACGTCTCCTTGAGCAATACACCTTGGCTTGGCTCCTAGCTCATTATTAGGCAAGGAAGGAAGAGCAGCAGCAGACTGACGAGTCATAACTCGGCTTGCTCTTCCTGTTAGAACGTTCTTGTCAGCACAAGCGCTGATGTCAAGACGGATTATGGAAGGAGGTAGAAAGGCTAATCGTCAACTTGAAGCTGGATGATTGTCATCTGCATTTACTGAGAGAAAATATTTCCTTTTGTGGCTTTTTACTTGAACTATTTTTGTGCGAGTTTGACAGGTATGCCTCAAGTCATTCCTAAACTTTATATCTGAAGAATAGAGGTATTCTACAGCAGCTGGAAAGCTTTCCCATTTCATATACTAATTAAAGCTGAAAAGTTTAAATGCACAGGCGACATACATTTCTATTATCTGCCAAGGATTTCGATTCCTGATCAGCCAGTGTTAGGATTTTTTTATAGTCCTGTCACAAAGCCACTTACACTGTTAGTTCTAGACTGTAGAAGGAATACAGTTCTAGACTGTAGAAAAGGTTTGGTGGTGTCCTCCACCCCATCCCTAGCCTGCTCCCAGTGTTGCTCTACCCTCTCCCAGTTTTGTGGGGTACACACCATTTATTTATTTTTTTTGTGTTCGTACGGCGATCTGTCCGTTCATTTTTTAATTTTTTTTTTATTCAGCCCAGCCAATGTTAGTGTGGCGTAAATAACAAAATATGTGCACAAATGATCAGTGCAATAATATTATGAATAAATATTCCAAGTCCAACATAGTGAAATAAATGGGTATATAAAAGTGAAAAAAAATATATAATGTGAGTCTCATAACACAAATCCCAATAATGGGAAAATATGTGGATACTCTTATCAGAGCAGATGGACCCGGATGTCAGCGCCACCGAATCATAAAAGCTTGGACAATCGGATCAGTGGCTCTCTCAGATGGAGGTAGAAGCCCGGGTTCTCCAAGGATGTCTTCAAACGACGAACTCCCCGCACTTAGCTGGTGTATTCTGACAAGGGGGCTGCTTCTGCTCACCCAAATCCCCCCCCCCCCCCCCCCATAATCTCAATCGTTGTGAGTAGAGGTCGACCGATATGGGTTTTTCTCTGGCCGATGCCGATATTTAGAAATCGCGGTGGCCGATATATGATGCCGATTTTTTTGGGCCAATATATTAGGCCGATTTTTTAAATTTATTATTTATTTCCCTTCATCTCATAAAATCTAACAGTTAGACCCCTTTCACACTGGGGCGTTTTTTAGGCGCTTTTGGGCTAAAAATAGCGCCTGTAAAGTGCCTGTAAAACGGCTCCCCTACAGTCTCAGTGTGATATCCCGAGTGCTTTCACACTGAAGCGATGCGCTGGCAGGATGTTAAAAAAAAGTTCTGCAAGCAGCATCTTTGGAGCGGTGTATACCACCACTCCTGCCCATTGAAATGAATGCGCACCGCTGCCGAAGCGCCTGCAAAGCGTTTCGGCAGCAGCGCTTCAGGGGCACATTTAACCCCTTCCTCGGCCGCTAGCTGGGTTATAAGCGCCCCGCTAGCAGCCGAATAGCGCCGCTAAAATGACGGTAAAACTAACAGTGTTTTACCGTCAACGCATGCCCGCTCCAGTGTGAAAGCAACCTTAAGTAATAAGTGATACAGAAATTTTTTTACATTTATTAAACAAAACAAACCTCCAATCAGTTCACTTGTATGTATAATTTAGATTAAAAAAAAATAACTATATCTTAAATATTAAATACACAAAAACAGGTATTCCAAACTTTTGGACGAAAAAAAATGGGCTAACTTTACTGCTTATTTTTTTTTTTATTTCATTAGTGTATTTTTTCAAAAAAAAATTGCGTTTGAAAGACCGCTGCGCAAATACCGTGTGACATAAAATATTGCAACAACCGCTATTTTTTTTTTTTTTTTTTTTTTTCTTGCCACTTCAGAAAATTCTTAGAGAGACTAATTCAGCTTTCTCGCTCATAAGTATCTCTTCTTATCTCTTCATCACTGTGGCGTATTTATTTTTATTTCCACGGGGGTTCAAGACAGGGGTTTACATAGAATAATTATATAAAACTTAGCCTCACCTATTAAGGCGTAACCCCTAATTTTCCTTCTCTAAAATTTTATCTTTATTTATGAAACTCTCTGTTTCACCTATCTAAAAGCCGAGAAAAAGAAAAGGCAAGAAAACCGTACACGTGTATATATATATATATATATATATATATATATATATATATAACCCCTCCCCTCCCTCCCCCCTCCCACCCCTGTGCACTGCCCATGGTCTTATTTAGTGGGTAGTTACATCTTGATTTTTTCCGCATAACTCCATGTTTTTTTAAACTCCTTCCAACATTTCCAATTGTCTGCTTCTCTCTTTTCCTCCTTATCCAAAGAAAACTGCTCCATGGCGTGGGTCTCTTCCACGGCATTTATCCAGTCCCACACCTCTGGACTTTCTTTTCCCCACCAGTTTTTGGGGATTAATCTTTTTGCTGCATTCAATAGATGTGGAACCAGAGATGTTTTATATTGTTTCACACTTCCTTCTATGCCGTGGAAGAGAACCACCCATGGGTCCTCCTTCACCTCTATTTTTGTAATCTCCTTTATCAAACTCAAGATTTTTTTCCAATATTTCCTAATTACCGGGCAATTCCACCATAAGTGAGCCATAGTGCCCATCTCTCCACATCCCCGCCAGCACTCTGCCGATTTCCCCTGTTGGAATTTACTCATCCTATCTGGCGTTGCGTACCACCTTGCCATGCATTTATAGTTCATCTCGGCCGTTTTTGTATCTGTCGCTGAGCTATGGGCTAGGCGGAGCATTTTATTGATCGTGTTCGTGTCTTTTTGTGTTCCCAACTCCTTTTCCCAATTTCTGATGAATGTGGGTACCTCTGCTTCTTCTGCTTTTAATAATAGTTTATATAGCTTAGATATTGTATTTTTTGTCTTTTCCGCGCAACATAATTTTTCTAATTCTGTCAAGTTTTCTCCAGATCTTATTGGTTGAGGTAAGTTTTTCACGAAGCGATCTAGTTGCATGTACCTCCATTCATCTATCACCCATGTGTCTGTGTTTTCTTTCAATTCAGCTATTGTGACTATTTTCCCTTTTTTAAGTATTTCTCTGAGCTGTACTTTATCTTTTTTTATCCAGTTCCCCCCTATATCTCTTTTCCCTGGTGCAAAATATTCATTCTCCTTTAATTCTATCAGAGGAGAATTAAAAGTCTTATCTAACTGTTTATATGCTACCTCCCATGTTTTTAAAACTATTTTTGTTAAACCGTGTGTTTCCTCATCTACCGTTCTGTGACTCGGAGGGTTCCAAATTATAGATCCTAAACGTGATTTACTATAGTGATTCTCTATATTCACCCATCTTTTTTCTTGGTTCTCCCTAGCCCATTCTATTGCTCTTGACATAATTATTGCTTTGTAATATTTTAGGATATCTGGGACCGCGAGGCCTCCTTTGGCTCTATCTTGTTTTAGTGTCTTGAGAGATATTCTTGATCTTTTGTTCTTCCATATTATGTTAGAGATTATTGATTTCAGCTTTCTAATATATTCCTGTGGGAGTCTAATGGGCAGCATTTGGAATTTATACGTGATCTTAGGTAAGAGGACCATCTTTATGGCGTTAATACGCCCCATCCATGAAAGAGGTTTTATCTGAAGTTTTTTCCCTTCCCTCCTTATTTCCTCTAAGAGATGGATATAGTTTTTCCTATATAACTTTTCCGGGGAGTTCGAAGCAACAACCGCTATTTTATTCCCTAGGGTCTCTGCTAAAAAAATATATATATATAATGTTTGGGGGTTCTAAGTGATTTTCTAGGAGAAAATACAGGATTTTTACTTGTAAGCAATAAGCGTCAGAAAAGATTTAGTCTTTAAATGGTTTAAACTGAGAACTTCTACACACAGGGTTCAGTCTATTGATAAAAGAACCTGAAGAGATACAATGTATCTTCTTATCAGACTTGGCAGGCTGCCCAGGGAGGAGAGAATCCTCTCCACAGATAATGTCAGGCAACTTGCATTGACTTCTATTACAGAAGTCATTTGCAAGTCCCGCTGAAGTTATAATCTGCTTTTTTTTATCAGCACAATCGGCCGATTAAGTAAAAAAAGCCAAATATCGGCCGATATATCGGTCGACCTCTAGTTGTGAGCCCGGCTTATGTTGGATGTAGCTGTACCTGCCGAACCGACTGTTTTCGGCTCATGTGTACCCAGTCTTACTCCTGCTGTACAAGAGATTGCAAGAAGCTGATGTCTAGTCAAATGTACTCTATTTAATTATGTTTTTAATATTTGCACCGCAAAAAGTGACCTAGGTATAAAAAGTTAAGAATTACTCTTTGTCCATCTTTCTCCAGATCTGGACTTTCTCCCTTTAGCTCCAGTTCCTTCTCAGGTAAGTTCCAATATTTGCTCGGACACGTGTTCTTTCTCTGAGAATAGATGTGATAGGACAGATTACAAACTTGCCATACAAATGTATTTTCTCATTATTACTATAACCCCTTCCCGCCGCCTCCCAGCCCTTTAAAGCGGTTGTAAACCGTTGTACTTTTTTTTTTTTTTTTCCTACAAGGTAAAGGCACTGCATACTAGCACATTATGTGAAACTTGCCTCAAAACGAAGCCTTCCAGTGATGCAATGTCATTGCTGGAGATGGCGTCCATGTTCACCCGGTCTTCCTTCCATGTTTGCGGACTCAGTCTCTGTGACTGGCCAAAGCCACGATGACATCACTCATGCGTGCGGAAGCCAGCGGTCACGGCACGAGCGGCCATTCCTTCAGAGCGCATACCACAGTGATGTCACTGGCTGCATGTACAGTAAATATCTCCTAAACGGTGCAGGTTTGGGAGATATATTTACACTACCTATAGGTAAAACTTAAAGATGGAAGTTTACTTCCTCTTTAAGTGGATCTAAATGCCTGGAGGCGGACATTCCCATCATATGACAGCTGTGATTGACAGTCACAGTGGTCACATGATCGTAAAACGCCCAATTGCACTCATGCATCGTGAGCTTTCCGGTACCCATTAATTACTTACACAGGAAGCGTGCTCTCAGCACAATAAAGTGTTTACCTAGGGCCACGCCTATATGCAGGCGCTCGGCATTAAAGCCAACCAGCCATATATGCGCCAGGTCGGCGGAAAGTGGTTAACATAAACAGTAGTTGGCAGGGGTATAATTTTCCTCAACCTACTCTAGCCAAATGCCCAAGACTTGCCTGCGTTTGTTGTGCTTTACAGTATGTGGAGGAAGAAAACACATTTTATAGCCTGCAAAGAAAAGTCCAGCCATGCAAAGCTATCCACATCTTGGTAGTTTTGAGAGCTGGCCTCACAATGTTGTGACGAGTTTTTGTACTGTATGTGCTGTGGTCGGTCTACTAAAAAGTCCCAGGAGTTAATTATTTGGGTGCTCAAATTAAGTGATATTCATTCAGTAGAGTCTATTTAAAAAAAGTTATTTGAGGGCAAAGGTCAAGTGACTGAGGCCTAGGATGTGGTAAAATTAAAAATTAGAGACCGGGCATAAAAATAAATATCTTAAGGAGCAGGTGGAGTCTGTAGTGAACGAATGAATGATTTGTAAAGCGCAGGAAATTCGCACTGAATCGCCTCAAGGTGCTAGATACATTCTCTGTTGTCAGCTTAGTGTAGGGGAGCTGCTAAGTAACTTCTGAGAGGGGGAGCTGAGCTGTGCCGTTACTGCTGGAAGGGGGAAGCTGAGCTATTCAGATCCTGTCCACATGCTCACTTTAACTAAAACCTGTCCCAAACCCAGACATTTCGGACTGAGCAAAGGCTGGTAAATACATAGGCAGATGTTGCATTCAGTAAATGCTGCATGTCCAGAGTCAGAGATCAGGCAGCTAAAGATGTATGCAAATTTCTTCTTTTTCCTGTAAAGTAAAGCTTGGCCCCACCCCTCTCATGCCTCCAGTCTGGTCATGCAGCTGTCCATCATATTTACAGATTAGCATAGGGGATCATGAGGGGGTGCAGTTAAGCACTCCTATTCATAAGTGGGAATTTCAGAGACCTGGTTCAACAGCTCTCATGATTGGCTGGCAACCATTCAAGGGTGTACCCTTTATCGCAGGGATAGAGAGGGTAATGGGGGAGTGGTATGTCTATATATCAAGAATAATGTACAAGTGAATGTGAGAGATGAGATCACTGAGGGGGCTAGGGAGGAGGTGGAATCCTTATGGGTAGAGCTCCAAAGGGATGAAGCTAAGGGGAAAATAATACTGGGAATATGCTATATGCCCCCTAACCTGAGGGAGGAGGGGGAGCCGGACCTCCGATCACAATTTGGATTAGCAGCAAAGGTGGGAAGTGTTATCATAATGGGGGATTTTTATTATCCAGACTGACCTTATTATCTCTGGAGAAGAGACGCTTGAGAAGGGATATGATTTCAATTTAGAAATACCGTACTGGTGACCTCACAACAGGGATAAAACTTTTTCATGGAAAGGAGTTTACTAAGACACGTGGCCACTCGTTAAAATTAGAAGAAAAGAAGTTTAACCTTAAACTGCATAGAGGGTTCTTTTACTGTAAGAGCGGTGTGGTGGTCTCAGCGGGGAGCATCGATCGTTTCAAAAAACTATCACACACATAGGTTGGACTTGTGTCTTTTTTCAACCTCACCTACTATGTAACTATGAAATATGCATATAACTTCAGTGGCGTGTAACTCTGGATATACGGATGGTTTTGATCTGCAGGTTTCTTAATAACCCATATGCTCCATTTGTCTTGTTTAGTTTGGAGTGTGTATGTGTGAGTACACCCCTCACATTCTTGTAAATATTGTATTATATCTTTTCATGTGACAACACTGAAGAAATGACACTTTGCTTCAATGTAAAGTAGTGAGTGTACAGCTTGTATAACAGTAAATTTGCTGTCCCCGATGGGGCGTGGCTTGATGGTGGAGCGAGCCGACGTGGAGGGACACCGCTCCAGCTCACGAACAGCATCCTGCACTAATTCTGGGTCCCTTCTCCTTTGGACCGGCACCAAACTCTTCCCCACAGTCGTGGGCACACTCCAGGCTGGCGTCCATGGTGAAATACAGGCCACCCCCGGCGGGACAACTTGCCTGTTTCAGATGAAAAGATGGCGCCGCAACCCAGGCAGAGCCGCCTGACATGCTGCAGCTGTCCTCCTCCTCTCTCAAACAGCCTACAGCTCTGGTGAGTGAAACCACCCCTGCTCTATTTGATACCCAGCCAGACTCCCTGCAGCCCCTGCTGAGCCTACACTGGCCACTATTATGCTGGCTATACAGGACTGCAAGGCCTCCCTTTCTATCCAGATAGCATCTATCCACATGGACTTTATGGCAAAGAACTCTCTGAGGATTTGAAAAAATGAATTGGCCTAGGCTATAAACTGAAGCTGAGCTGCAACACGGTGGCCAAGACCTTACAGCGGTTTAACAGGACAGGTTCCCTTCAGAACAGGCCTCGCCAAGGTTGACCAAAGCAGTTGAGTGCACGTGCTCAGCGTCATATCCAGAGGTTGTCTTTTGGTAAATAGACGTATGAGTGCTGCCAGCATTGCTGCAGAGGTTGAAGGGGTGGGGGGTCAGCCTGTCAGTGCTCAGACCATACGCCACACACTGCATCAAATTGGTCTGCATGGCTGTCACCCCAGAAGGAAGCCTCTTCTAAAGATGCACAAGAAAGTTTGCTGAAGATAAGCAGACTAAAGGACATGGATTACTGGAACCATGTCCTGTGGTCTGATGAGACCAAGATAAACTTATTTGGTTCAGATGGTGACAAGCGTGTGTGGCAGCAACCAGGTGAGGAGTACAAAGACAAGTGTGTCTTACCTACAGTCAAGCATGGTGGTGGGAGTGTCATGGTCTGGGGCTGGATAAGTGCTGCCGGCACTGGGAAGCTACAGTTCATTGAGGGAACCATGAATGCCAACATGTACTGGGACATACTGAAGCAGAGCATGATCCCCTCCCTTCAGAGACTGGGCCACAGGACAGTATTCCAACATAACGACCCCAAACACACCTCCAAGACAACCACTGCCTTGTTAAAGAAGCTGAGGGTAAAGGTGATAAACTGGCCAAGCATGTCTCCAGACCTAAACCCTATTGAACATCTGTGGGGCATCCTCAACCGGAAAGCGGAGGAGCGCAAGGACTCTAACATCCACCAGCTCCGTGATGTCGTCATGGAGGAGTGGAAGAGGACTCCAGTGGCAACCTGTGAAGCTCTGGTGAACTCCATACCCAAGAGGGTTAAGGCAGTGCTGGAAAATAATGATGGCCACACAAAATATTGACACTTTGTGCCCAATTTGGACATTTTCACTTAGGGGTGTACTCACTTTTGCTGCCAGTGGTTTAGACATTAATGGTGTGTGTTGTTATTTTGAGGGGACAGAAAATTTACACTGTTATACAAGCTGTACACTCACTACTTTACATTGTAGCAGAGTGTAATTTCTTCAGTGTTTCACATGAAAATATTTACAAAAACTCAATTGCTAGCCATTTAAAAGTGAAAGCACTCGCCCAGCAGGTTTTTTTTTTTTTTTTTTAGTAAACTTTTCCTATAAGATATATGGGCTGCCCCTGCCTAGATGCCTGTTATATTGCTTTTACCTTTTTTAATTGTTGCTAGGCCATACTGCTGCCTTCTTTGATCTGTAGTATATCGCTGTGATGGTAGGTGGAGTGTAATATTATCACTATGACGATGTTTTATTCTTATAAGTACCATTTATTTCAAGCAGTACTATCACCCTATGTTTTTGGATAGTCTCAAGTCAGCTCTCCAAGCCAGGTCCACTCATGGCAAAGCCAAAACCTCGAACAGCCCCCTTGAAGAGCCCAGCAGCGAAGAGTCAGGTGAGAGGAACATCATACAGGGGCCGAAGGAGCTCTGACCAGACCCAAGCCCATCTCAATGCCTCCAAAAAAAAATAAAAAATCTCTTATTTATTGGTTTTGTGTACAGAAAAAGACTTGAGAAGAGTGATCTATATATTATTGTTTGCTGTTTGGAGCCAGCGCAGTTCGGATAGAATTAGATTTAGGTGGATTCCGCCACCATTGGTTTTGTTTTATGATCTGCGAGTTGCACATTGTTAGATTATGTAAATATCATGCACTAAATAGAAATTCAGTGTAAATAAGTATTTTTATAAAATATTCCTTCCAAAACCTGTGTCAAGTGTCTTCCTTTTATTCAAGAATGAGATGTTTTGCAAATACATGGAATCCGAAATGGCAAGCAAACATTTAAATTACACCCCCCCCCCCCCCCCCCCAAAAAAAACAACTATTGTTCATGTCTAAAAATTGCCGTCCTCTGGTGAGGATGTATTTTGTCTGTATTGAGACCATTTACTCATTGAATTGTACCTGGCATTCAAGTCGGTTGATTTCAGTGCGGCTACCTCACAGGTTTATTACCACCAATAGGAGTGATGAATGTTGATCTACAGTTCTACACCAAAATTTCACTGGGCATTAGACACAAAAAAGGATGACAGGGGGATGCACCGATACCGAGTATTTTCACAAGTACTTGTGAAAATTCTCCCGATACCAGTACTTTGAGGGTGGAATTTGCGTCCATACAAAATGAAAGGGCGCAAATTGCACTGTAAAGAATTGCATGCGATTTCAACAGGAATGCAGTGTGAATCCAGTTTTGAATTGCATGCGATTTTTTTTTTTTTTTTTTTTTTTTTCGTGAACCCGGTAAAGAAAGCAAAGCACCATGTGCAGCAATAGGCATTTTATTAAGATGTTATAACTCGCAAAGTACATATTCAGTCGCATCCGTATCGGCAGTCTCCCCATCCCGCCAATGAAAGCAAACCATGGAAGCTGGAGGAGAGGTTCCAGGACTCCTGCAGGTAAAAAAAAAAAAAAAAAAAAAAAAGGAAGTGATGTCAGCTTGTGGGTGGACCACCGGACATCTCCTCTAGCGGCTGTGATTTGCTATCATTGGTGGGATGGGGACGCTGAAGATATGGATTGGACTAGATATTTACTTTGTGAGTTGTTATAACATCCTAATAAACTGCCTATTGCTGCCACTACATGGATTTTTTTTTTTTTTTTTTTTACCGGGTTCACTCACAGGAGCGGTGGGGGAAATCGCATGCAATTCAGACAGGAATCACACTGCATTCTGTTTAAATCACATGCGATTCTTTGCAGTACGATCTGCCCTATTCAGTTGGTATGGACTTTGTATCGGCAAGTACTTGACCGAAAGTATCGGTACTAGTACAAATACTGCCCAGGGCAGCGTGATAAGCGCTATAGTGGGGGTGAGGTAAACAAAGTTTTTTTGTTTTTTTTTTTTTTTTTTTTTTTTTTTTTTTTTATAATTTTTCTTTACCAGGTACATGAGAAGTGGCTTGAACAGGCCGGTTGTACATTGAAATAGTGCAACAGATGGTTTCTCTGGGAGTAGGGTCCACAAGCCAAATGGATACTGAGAAACAGTATGGTAATCGGTGAGGAAGGGTACATATAGGGTAAAGAAGCCATAACTTCCATTGGGGTTCTTCCAATGATGGGCAATGGATAACCTAGTGGCAATTAAAATATACGTAACCAGTGAGTCTACTGGGGTAGGCCAAGCCTCTAATACCATTCTCAGAAGAGATATCTGAGGAGTCAATGCTACAACAGTTTCAGTGAGTGACTCAAGGTGGCAATTTTAGACCAGAGAGGGCTTAATACTGGGCAGTCCCACCAGATGTGGTGAGAGGCACCCTCGAAGTTGCAATTCCTCCAGCAATTGGGTAAAAGGGTATGGAAAAAAGTGGCCAGCTTAGAGGAGGTATAGTACCACCTTTGATGAATCTTCATGATCATCTCCCAGTGTGCTATGTTCCTTGAGAAAGTTTGAGGGTTCTGAAGAGCTCAGTGCGACGGGCGATGGAGGTGGAGAGTCGTGTTCCCCCCCCCCCCCCCCCCCCCCCCCCAATATGTCATAGCAGAAGATGTATGATCTGCTTGAGGAATGGTGAGCAGTTTATATATGGTGGATGTTCCCTCAACGGCTCCAGATAAGGACAAGGTTTCGGGGCAGCTGCCTGGGAGACCACACTACTCATGACAAAGTGTGCCGTATTCGGAAATTAACATAGAAGTCCTTGTGGATGTTGAAAGCAGCAAACAAGTTCTGGAAAGGGTTGAGCCCCCTGTGGGGTATATAGACAGCCAATATTGGGCACGCCTGCTGCAGTCCAATGGTGTAAAGCAGGGCTCTCCAAACTAAGGCACTCCAGTGGGAAAGCCCTCAGGCTTTCCCACTGGAGTTGTGCGCTGGCAGAACGTCAACAAAAAAAAGTCCTGGAAGCAGCTTCTTTTAGGTGCGGTGTAGACACTAAAGTTAAAAGCGCCCGGCGGTGCTTTTAACCCTTTTTCGGGCCGCTAGCGGGGGTTAAAAGCACCACACTAACGGCCTAAAAATAGCGGCCCCTTACTGCTGACGCCTGGGCGCTGTGAGTGTGAAAGGGTTCTTACAGTAGCATTGACAGGGGCTAGAAAGGATCAAGGGGGGCAGTAGCGCAGCCAGGAAGCACATAATACAAGGCGTAAGGCCTAAGCCAACACACATTCATTTTTTTTTTTCCCAGGCGGAGAGAGCCAACAGTACCTGGCCTGATCCAGAATGACCGCCTTATAATACGCTTTAACATGGTGGGGGCTCCCTGACCTTCCCTAGTGGTTGGAAGATATAATGCTGATTTGTGGATCCGAGATCTTTTGTGTTGCCAAATATGAGTTGAAATTCCCCTGTAATTTAGTGAGGTTGGAAGGCAAAATGGGAACAGAAAGTTCTAAAGAAATACAGGAGGGTAGGGCAAGAAGAACATTTTAGTCAAGGCTATAGGCCCAGCCCATGATGACTGGGGTAGCACGGAGAGCCTTGCTATTATCCCTGAAGTTTTTTTTAAATAAACACTTGAGGTTAGTGCGCAGTATGTGAATGGAGAATTATAATAGGTTGAATCTCCAGGTAAAGGGCATAATTTGGAGCCCAGGAAAAATGAGTCAGTTGAGATATTTTCTCCTTATCAGTACGATTAAGACATATATATCCATCAGCATGGAGGATTTGGGAGTGATTAAAGCGGTAGTAAACTGCTGGGTGTTTTTTTTTTTTTCCCTTCTAACCTGAAAGGTAATATGTGCTAATATGCATCTCATACTAGCACATGATGTTAAACTTACCTGAAAACCAAGCCCTCCAGTGCCGCCGCCACCACCACCACCACTGCAGGTGTTCCCATCGCCTCCCGGGTTCGCGGACTCCGGCTGTGTGACTGGCTGGAGCCGCATTGACACAGGACTCTGAAGGAATGGCCCGGGAGGCCATTTCTTCAGAGCGCATGCACCGGTAACATCACTGGCTGCATGTACAGTAAATATCTCCAACGGTGCAAGTTTAGATATTTACAGTACCTATAGGTAAGGCTTACACAGGGCCCTCTGATTCCTATTGTATTTGTATTGTCTACTCTCAACTTGTAAAGTGCTACGTAAACTGTTGGCGCTATATAAATCCTGTATAATAATATAGGTAAAAGTCAGATGGGATTTTTACTCCCACTTTAAGTTTCTCCAGTGACACTTGCCCAAAAATCACGTAGTACATCTTTTGCAGGGAGTGAGCGGATAGGATCAGTAATAGAAACCATAATATAGTAAGCACATATACCTATTTTATGGGAGGATTTGCCTACAGAGAGACCCCAAAATGCCAGCGGCTTGATAACTAAAGCGAAAATGAGAGGGGATAGCGGACACTCTTGATGGGTGCCATTAGTAATGGATCAGATAAATAGCCGAAGGTCCATGCACTAGCAGCAGAGTAGAGGCCCCATTATGGCTCGCAGGAGGTTAAGCCGGGCTGTGTTTTTTTTTTTTTTTTTTAAATTGACACTTGCTGTGTGAGTTGGAGCATGCACACTGAAAACTTACAGTGAATGTAGGGTCCTGGGTTAGTAACACTTTATCTGGTCTCCCACAGTACATGGAAATGCAATAGTTATAGTAAATTATAAACTGATAAATACCTTCTCCCCCCCATCAGCTGTATATAGCAATTACAGCAATCTTGACTTGTCAGTGTGTGCTGAAAGCTTGTAGGAGGTTTTCATCTCTCCCACAATTTTCCTATCAGGCTTCAAGACAGACACACACCCACCCATCTGGACAGTGCCGATTGGTCCTATGCTGATCACATGCACCCTCCCAAAAGACTAGCGATACACACTAAACGGAGCAGCCTGACTCCATAGACTGTAAATATTAGTTTGTGTGGAAGATACCCTTTGTCCTCTCAACATTGGAATAAGCTGCTTTGTCAATGCAGGTGTTTGGAAGGTGACAGTGGGTTGGGGGGGGGGGGAATGACAGGAGGTAAAGTGTTAGGCAAGGTAGCAGTGGGGTGCCAGATGTGATGAGGATGACGGGAGAGAAAAAAAAAAAAAAAAAAAAGAAACGAAAGAAGGAACACAAATATGAAAGAAAAAAAAAAAAAAAAACTTTTTTGGCACAATCTGTATTAAGAAATAAATGTATTTTTAAAAGTTTAGAAATATCGATTATTGGGAAGTTAAATGGGCATCAGAACACAAATCTAGCGACTGTAGATGATTCCGGATTTGATAACTTCCAGTGAGTTTGCACTGTCTGCCAGGATGCCCACTGTGAAAGCCCAGGACGCATGGACGACTTGTCCATTGAAGATTCCCCACAGCTTCCTTCTCATATGTTCTTCTGAAAATTGCATTCCAGACCAGTAAAAAAACCTCATTAGAGCTGGTCGTGCAAACCAGAACACTGGCTGCAGAAAATGATTCCCTTGACACAAAGGCACACTGGAGAATTGCACCCAGAAAGACCAGATAAGTGCGGGCTTATTAGTGTTAATAAACCCAGGAGCCTGCATTCACT
>NC_133324.1:58458819-58606768 GCF_042186555.1 Aquarana catesbeiana | reverse complement strand
ACAGATGGAAGCTGAATTTCTACTTTAGGAATGCTGCCATCACCAAATGAGAAGCAAACTTATGACCAAGTCTACTTTGGAAGTCCTGAGCCAGTGCTGGCTGCTGCCCTTAACTACTGAAGCCGTTTCTCAGGAAAGTGAAACGAGACTGGTTTACCTTGATATCCAATGGCTAGCAGGTTTACCTTTGTGAAACTCAGCATAGCATATGCGTAGTAAAAAAAAAAAAAAAAAAAAAAAAAAAAAAAAACACACACACACCACGCTCAAACACCTCTTTACTTCGAGTTTTTATTTTATCTTTTCGTCTTGTTTTCCTGGGCAAACAATGTGCATGGTGTTGGATCAGCAGGGACAGACACTGCCGGTGTAGTGAGCTTGGTTTAATGAGAATGGCGGGCGACCCCGTTACAATTTATCTAAGTAGTTGTCCAGGGCTGGGACTCCTTCCTTCAAGCCTTTACGTTTCCGGGTTTCAGCTACCACTTGTGCTGGGCGAGTGTTGGCCTCGAAGGGATCACCAGGAAGGATCTGCCAGTGGTCAAACACACACTGAGGGAAGGCCTGACCACCTGTGTTAGACCTGAGATCAGCAGTGAAGCCTGCCAGAGAGAAATAAAAGTCAATTAAAAAAAACCAAGGTATACAGTCATCACTAATATTTTGGATGGGGGAACCAGACAAAATTGCATTGTCCAATCTTACAGCTGGACAATGCACATGGTAAGAGCTGAAGTTAATCAAATGTTTGTGCCAATATGTCAATTCAGATTTGAAATTGGAGGCAACTACCAAATGTATACGGGTCATTTTGTTTAACGTTATAAAACATGAAGGTCAAGATGCTTGCATACACAAGTCATATGTAAAAGTATAGAACATACCGAATGATTCGTTGACGGGAAGATAGGCCTTTACAACAAACATAGGGGTTCCGGCCACTTGGGATTCCTCAAAAACGTGTCCACGCTTCCTGTTCAGCACACCATAGATGCCACCTACAACTTGCTCTGGGCACTGGACAGAAGAAAGTATGTATTCTTAATACACAAGAGGATTTAATTTTGGACAGAAGTATATATTCTTAATATGAGGATTTTGCAATCATGTATCTGCCCAGTGAAGTATCTAAAGGATAACAAGTTTACATTCCCAAAGTGCTAAATCCACCACCCCAGCTCTGGCTGCATCAAAGGCTACTCAATAGATTCTCTTCCTTTGTAAGGCCTCTTGTACATGATACTCTTGTCTGAGCATCTACTTTCAGACTTTGTATGCATTTGCACACATACAAGTTCATACATTTGAAAACTTGCCGTTTGTTCTGCACAACGTAAATGAACGTTTGCACACATGAGGCATAAAAATTACTGACCAAAAATGCAGATTTTTTCAAATTCCTTACTGAAGAATGCATGGCTCTTGTTTAATCGCCTGTGTGCATGGGCACATTACAATTAATGGGTTGTATTTTGGCTCAGAAAGAAAAAAAACCCACCCGAGCTTTTTCAAGCTGCAGTGTGCAAGAGGCCAAAGTGAACACACCGCATTATGCCCCTTTGTATACCTAAACATAAAATTCAAGACTATGCCCCAGCAGAGCTCTGATAGCCAAGATATGGTAGCACTGCATCTAGAATTAAAGTGGATATAAACCCAATTTTTAATTTTTTTTAATTAAGGCTTGCACCTTGTACAGTGTAGGATTTCATGTCATCTGTGCTCAGTCTTGCCACAAAGTTAATCCAGCTTTGAGCAATTTTTTTTTTTTTTTTTTAGCATAAAAACCTGACAGAAATAGGAGTCCATTTCTCCCCCTTGCTGTAAGTGACAGGTGATTTACATATCTCATGCTGGAGCCTGAGACATTCTGTGTACTTACAGCTCAGCATGACTGGGTATGCTGAAGTCATGTGGTGACTTTTCTGGGTTTGGACTGGATGTTAGTGACCATAGCAGAAGTTCAGTGTAAGAAACACACAGGAGAAAATGCATTGACAAGGGGAGTGTAGAGGTGGGCGGGGTGTTTAACATCTCAACTCCACCCACCAAGCTCCAGACAGACCCACCCACAGAATCTGCAGTTTTTCAGGCATCATCCTTATAGATGGGTGGCAGTGGTGTAGTGGATAGCACTTTCGCCTAGCAGCAAGAAGGGTCACTGGTTCAAATCCCAACCACAACACTACCTGCCTGGAGTTTGCATGTTCTCCCTGTGCCTGCGTGGGTTTCCTCAGGGTACTACGGTTTCCTCCCACACTCCAAAGATATGCTGGTCGGTTAATTGGATCCTGTCTAAATTGGCCCTAGTATGTATGAATGTGAATTAGGAACCTTAGATTGTAAGCTCCTTGAGGGTAGGGACTGATGTGAATGTACAATGTATATGTAAAGCGCTGCGTAAATTGACGGCGCTATATAAAGTACCAGAAATAAAAATAAAATAACCACTATGGCAGTAGTTTAGAAAGGATGAGAGTGGATTTACATCCACGTTAAGTTTCAAGTGTAGCTGTAATTTTGCAATATGCTTTAAAGCAGAAGTTGAGTTGGGGTGGGGATCTCGTTTTCTAAAAATTATTCTGATAGATTTTCTAAAGGGAGGTACTAAATTCCATCAAGGCCGCTTTCAGTGCCAAGCTTGAGTTTGGCATTTCTGCAGATTCCCCCAGTTTCCCCAGACTTTCTACCATGTCCATGTTTCTGGCACGTTTTCTGAAGTGCACCAAAAGTCTGCATCTTTGGTGCACTTTCAGAAAAAGCTCCAAAACAAACCTCCCTCAACTTAGTATACAATTAACATGACCAAAAGACATGGGAAGGTTGAGGAAGCTTTAAAACCTGCAAACAAAAGAAAATCACTAAAGTATTCCATCAATAAGAGAAAAATATACTAGCATCTTTAAATAAGTGCATTTAGAATTCCTCAACTTTCTGTAACATCTGGCTGTAAAGGTCCTCCACACCAACTACAACGCCTTCCTGCAGGAAGTTGGAGTCTCACATCTGCAAACACAAAACTATTCAGGTAATCTCCTGGGATGTTAGCATCCTTACCTGAATCTCCACCAAGTAGATGGGCTCCATTAGCCTGGGCTGGGCAGTGATGGCGGCAGCATAGAGGACTCTTCTTGCAGTGGGGATGATCTGTCCACCTCCACGATGAATAGCATCAGCATGCAGGGTGACATCATGAACGTCAAACCTGACACCTCGCATGTTCTCTTCACACAGAACTCCCTGTACAGACATTAATAAAATGTAAATCCAGAAAACAAAGGGTGGGGGTAAACAAACTAAAGATCATATAAGGCTTGGTAAAAAAAAAAAAACCCATACACCCCCCCCCACAGATGTGAATCCGTTTCATAGAAAGCCGGCCTGGTAATGCAAAGCAGATGCAGTTCAAAAAGCATCCCATTCATGTGAACCGAGCCTAAGAGGTCTGTCAAGTTTATGCAAATTCAGCTGGTCATGCCATGGATGTCTCCCAAATACCCATTTAGCAAGGATATCAAGAGTCATTCTTGACTACAGGATCTAATAGCTGGCATAATTTCCCAATACTATACTCCTACAGTCAAAAAATAAATGCATTTTAGTACTACAGAGAATAGAAGGAAACTAGCTTTCCCTGTAGGCTAAACATTTTCTAGGGTGCCAAGTAACTAAAGTTAGAGACTTGGCTCCTAAACAAAGCTACAAATACTTGCCTCTTTGGTGGCCCACTGGAAGCCAGCAACAACACTGTCCTTGATCTCATTGAGGTACTGGACACCTTTGGTAACATCAACAAGGACATTGGGTCTGTTCCATCAGGGCCAAAGCACCAGATCTTCCTGGCCTCTGTCACATCCCATTCGTACTTCTCTGCCAGGTAACGGGCACGCAGCTTCAAATCCTGTCGGGAACTGACATCTCCTTTGTCAATATCTTCAGCAAGGCCATCAGGGAATGGCCGGGCTTTCATGTACAGACGGTTGTGCTTGTTGGGGGACTTGGACAAGCAGAGCAAGTAGGACTCTTCACTTACAGTCTCACGGTATGATACGACAGGGTCAGATTTCTAGAAACAATGGAAGAAACAAAAAATAAGTTTGTACATGACCTGCAAAAAAAAAAAAAAAAAAAAGTCCCATACAGGCCATGTGTCATTAAGCAGTTCCCTGCTCCTCATTTCATACATGGCAGATGAAAGGTCAATTTAAAACAAATTTTTAGATGCCTAGAGTGAACAGTTATGGATATCAGCATTCAGGTGATATGTTTAATGTAAACTAATGTCCAAAGCTTTTTTTTTACCATGTGTGGGCAGCTCTGTCCATGTACAGACTGGCATGTCTTCATTAAAAGCGTGTTAGTATATAAGGCTGGGGGGGGTGCAGCTTGTCTTTTATAAATGGAAACAAGCAAGGTCACAATGGATAAACGCCTCTACATGTCCATGAAATGACCAAAAAGTTTGAAGGGGACCATAGACTGTCAAGCCCTGCTGAAGGCTTATTCTCAAAAAGTTTTGGGTGTTTGCTTAGAGACACCACCACCCCAAGCAATTCAATGAATGTTAATGCACATTTTTGAAGAAAAATGTTCTATGGGGCTGGCCCTTTAAAAACATTAACACTGCTCATGTTATGAGGAAAGCTGTGTAGCAAAGCTGGCTTTGGCACTTGACAACCAACGTCCCTCTACCCCCATTGTTCCTAGATTCCGATCTAATCAAGTATTAAACAGAACACACACTGGTCTCATACCTTGATGGGAATACAGGCATGGTCCTCTTCCAGATCTTTAAGGCAGATTTCCAGATGAAGCTCACCAGCTCCAGCAATGATGTGTTCTCCAGACTCTTCAATTATACACTATAAAAAAAAAAAAAAAAAAAAAAAAAAAAAAAAGAAGTTGACTGTTACCTTAGTTATTCACAAAAGAAAAACTAAATAAAAATAAATTTGACAACCAGCAGTCTGGATGAAAAGAGGTGTGCTTCCTCTCAGCATAATCTGCACACAAAGGCAGGCCACAGACAACAGCTCAAAATTAGAGTGTGTAACATCCAAAAGAAATGAAGTTACAGTTGCTTAACCACTTGCTTACTGGGCACTTAAACCCCCCTCCTATCCAGACCAATTTTCAGCTTTCGGCACTGACGCACTTTGAATGACAATTGCGTGGTCATACAACACTATACCCAAATGAAATTTTTATCATTTTTTCACCACAAATAGAGCTTTCTTTTGGTGGTATTTGATCACCTCTGCGGTTTTTACTTTTTATTAAAAAAATGTAAAAAAGTGATTTTTTTTTAAAAAAAGTTTTTTTTTATATTTTGTTTAAAAAATTTTAAACGGGTAATTTTTCTCCTTCATTGATGTACGCTGATGAGGCGGCACTGATGGGCGGCAGTGATGGGCAGCACTGGCAGGTGGCACTGATTGGCACTACAGGTGGGCATTGATAGGTGGTACTTGTGGCACTGTTAGGTGGCACTTTTATTAGGCACTGATGAGGCAGATGTGCCTCTTCCACTTGGGGACCGATGTCCCTCACATCCGATCCGGTGATCGGCTTTTTTTTCTACTCGCGCTGTCAGCGTGAGTAAAAAAACCCGATTACCGATCTTTTGTTTACATCATGTGATCAGCTGTCATTGGCTGACAGCTGATCACATGGTAAGGGGCCGGGACCGGCCCCTTACACAGATCGGTGATCAGCCGAGTCTCAGTGACTCGGTGATCACAACGCGCCCGGCGCGCGCCCTGCAGGGAGCACGTCATATGAGGTCCTCCCGGGAATGTAGGTCCGCGCTGTAGCCGTCATTCGGCTATAGCGCGGATGCCAAGCGGTTAAGGGCAAGTAAAATAGTTTTCTTCACAGGAACTATACAAAGAAAGGTGGTATGGAAAGTCAAGGAAAAACATTACAAAAAAGGAGGGGGAAAAAAAAAAAAAAAAAAAAAAAAAAAAAAAACACCCCACCCATAGTAAAACTGAAGAAATTGATCATAGGGTCACAAAGTTTTTTTTTTTTTTTTTTAAAGGATATTTTAGGTTCACTTTAACTGCTTACTGACCAGCTGCCATCATACTGCAGCAGGTTGGCTCTCCTGCACAAAAATTGCCATAGGTGCAAGTCGGCTCATGCAGACAGGCTCGTACCGCGTGTACTCGATATCCGCCAGCAACCCGCGATTGCCCATTACAGAGGCAGAACGGGGGACTGCCTTTGTAAAAAAAAAAAAAGGCAATTCCTTGTTTGACAGGTGAAATGTCAGATTTACTGTTCCCAGTGAGAACACCCCCCCCCCCCCCCAGTTAGAACATTTAACCCCTTGATAGCCACAGATTACTGTGTAAATGTCATTGGTAGGGAAGGGGGTTATTTATAAATTTCAATGGTCCAAAATCCCCCCCCCCGCTAAAAATAGCTGCTCGCCACCATTACTAGTAAATAGCCATAAATCTATCCCATATTTTGTAGACGCTATAACTTTTGTGCAAACCAATATACACAAAAAACCCACATATATACCTTAACAGATGAATACATTTGTTTATTTTTTTTTGGATATGCATCCTAGAAAACCCCCCCCCCCCCCAACAAAAGCCTGGTCATTAAGAGGGCAAATCCCTCCAAGGCTGAAGTGGTTAAATATGGCCAACCAACTTAATAGTTTGAAAAACAGCTTTGACTGAAGAGTGCACTATGGTCACCGAAGATGCTGGTTGGTTGTACTGAAGTGTAAGAATGAGAAACCAAGGTCTTACCTGCACCATAGGATCAGACTTGGCCAGACGTTTCAGACCTTCAACTAGTTTTGGGAGGTCAGCTGGGTTTTTCGCCTCTACAGCCACACGGACGACAGGGCTGACACTGAACTTCATGACACGCATGTTGTGGGCATGTTCAAAGGTGCTGATGGTTCCAGTCTTAATTAAGAACTGGTCAACACCGACAAGACCGACTATGTTACCACAAGGGACGTCCTCAATGGGCTCAACATAACGACCCATCATCAGGATGGTCCTGTGGATTAAGAGTGTACAAAATTACACAACTGTCAAACTGATAAATAAAAAAAAAAAAAAAAAAAAAAAAAAAAAAAACTCCTGACATTCTGGATTCCTATTAGACAAATTTAACATTTTAAGCCAATTGGGAATATAAATTCTTGACTTCATTAAAATATTTCTTATAGGGCCTTCTAGATTGGAGCCGCTATTGTACTTGAACGTCATTAAACACATGATATTTTATAGCAAAACCTGGAAGACTGATTAAGCAGTACCCAGGCAATCTCCCTTATCTTCTGAAAGATATTTATCACTTCCTGACATGTGATTGACTAAGCACTTCTGTAGCTTCCCATCTGCAATGGGAGATCTAAAGCACTGCTGCCGCCAAATGCTATTTTTGGCAGTTTGGGTATGAGGTCTGGTAACGTCAATACTGTGCAAGCTGTACCCAAAGACCTGAAGAGCCACACATGAACAGTAGAAAAAGGCATGTAAAAGTTAGTAATGGGGTAATATTCAGGACTAAAACAGTGAACTCATCAGTTCCTGATGGACATGCACAGTAAGAAACAATGTCAAGCTGCAAGGCTTCACTTCTTCCTGTTTAGCAAGGATGCCGATGCCTGCACCAGCAACCGATGGATGGGTCAGCTTCATGTGCCGACATCGTAGGCTCCCTGGACATGTAAGGGTCCTTGTATTAAATGTCAGCTATGGTATTAGTCAAAAGAGAAAACCCACAGGCTGCAACTCAGCTTTAAACACCATTAGCTGTTCCTAACCCTTTCAGATGTGCTCATGATTCTTCGATACCCTAATTGCTAATACAGCCAATAAGAATTACCTCTGAATAGGTTTCAAGTAGAGATCCTCTTTCTTGCCTGGTGTGTAGTTGGGACCCATAATACGCACTTTCTGGCCTGTAGATACAACCCCAGAGAAGACACGGCCAAAGGCATAGAAACGTCCCTTATCAGTTGTAGGCACCATCTTGGATATATACATCATCAGGGGTCCCTTAGGATCGCAGTTTTTCACACCTATGAGGAAAATGAGAAAGCACTAAATTCTAAGGGCTACTAAAAAAACACACGGAACCTTTCCAGGCAAATAAAGCAAGACTGCAAACATGTCAGGAATGGTCTTACCCATGGCAGCCTCATCATCGGGTGGTCCCTCGTACAGGAGCTCACAGCGGTATTTCTGTGCAGTAACAGGTGATGGTAGATGGATTGTGATCATCTGAAGCAAGGCATCACCAGCTGGCAACCAGCGTCTCATTACAGCCTACAATAATACAACAAAGTTTACAAACTGCACCTTGCTAAAGGATGAACTGAGACAGACTACATAACAAAGGCAGCCAAAAAAAAAAAAAAAAAAAAAAAAAAATTAAATAAAAACCCACCCAAACGAAACACTCCTATAAATTTTTCAGCCAAGAACGCTACCGTCTTTCCCTCTTCTGATCTTCCAACTGCCATGATGCTGCACATGTGATCAGTTATGACACCAACCACTTCATAGCTTGGACCAATTTTGGTTGAGAGCACAAGCAAAATGGGAGTTACAGTCTAGGAATGTAACATTTTTGAAATGGTTAAAGGAATGGGTTTAGTTCCGATTTGAAGTTACAAAATGTATTAACTGCTTGCCAACTGGCTCACGCCGGTATACATCAGCAGAAGGGCATGTACAGGCATACTAACGTACCTGTACGTTTCCCTTTAAAAAGCAGTTTGCAGGCACGCGCCTGCCACGAGTGTGATCACGGGTCCCGTGGACTCTGTCCACAGGGATACCTGCAATAGTCTCACTGAGGGGGAAGAACTGAGAAATGCTGATGTAAACTGGACACAGCTCCCTGTAATCAAGAGCAGTGATCAGTGTCATGTCACACGTAGCCCGCCCCCTGTTAGAATCACTCCCTAGGACACACTTAACCCCGTCACTGCCAGTCACATTTACACTGCAATTTTCAATGCATTTTTAATCGCAATTGCAGTTGTCAATTTTGTTTGGGAGCCACGTCGCATGACCGCACAATTGTCAGTTAAAAGCAGAGTTCCACCCAAAATTGGAACTTGCGCTCATCTGATTCCTCGCCCCCTCCGGTGCCACAATTGGCACCTTTCAGGGGGGAGGGTGCAGATACCTGTCTACTACAGGTATCTGCACCCACTTCCTGGAATAGACTACCGCAGGAGTCATGCCCCTTCCTGCTGTCTCCTGGGAAACAGGTCCCAGGAGATAGCTGGGACCACTTAGAACACGCAGTGCGACTCATGCATGCGCAGTAGGGAACCGGGAAGTGAAGCCGCAACGCTTCACTTCCTGATTCCCTCAGAATGGTGGCGGTAGCTGCCGAGAGATTGATCGGCTGCTGACATCGCTGGACTCCAGGACAGGCAAGTGGCCATTTATTAAAAGTCAGTGGCTGAATCGGAAAAAGGGTTCTGGTCTTTTGCCAGCCAAATGGTCTGGGGCTTAAGTGGTTAATCAAGACTACATGCAGCAAAGGTGACACAGGGCTTGTCAAGACAGCAGTGTTGCAGGGAAACATGTAGGCTTTAGAAAGTGACTTAACATTTTTTGCCTTAATGTCCTACATGTAAACCCTCATGTTTTTCACCTTAATGCATCCTATTGGGAGGGGAGGTTGGAAACACTACAGTAGCGCTCCTTCACCTTATACTACCTTTTTATCTCATGCGTTGTCCCTGTCCTCTCCCCACTCATGGGCTTTGCTAAAGAGATACACACCCGAGAGACTACTTTACAATCACTTTAGGTGAGGTAAACTGCTTATTGTAGATGAGCAACTTACTGAAATTTGTCTTCCAGTTCCTATTCTCACACCAGCAAGCAGCTGTCATTTGTAGACTCAGATTTATATTGAACAGGAGTGGGAACATTTTAGGCCTTTAGATTACACCAAATGCTCTGGAATCTGCAGGTCTGACACTGCATGCTCTTGGGAAACCACATAAGTAAAATTGGTACTCAACTACAAATAGGCCTGCAGAGTAATGCAAATTCACAGATTCCTGATGGTCTTGCAGACCGGGCATCATTCACAGACTAGCCCACAAAGAAGCAAATTTTGCCTAGCATCAGCCAACCCCAGAGGAAAGACTTATACACCCCCCCCCCCCCGCCGAAGTCTGTGTCCCTCAAATAAAACATGTTCTGACTGTGGTCCTGAAATAGTGTTGTGGCCAGTAAGTCTTGCCACACAATCAGAAATCGCAACAGGAGTTTAGCAAGCCAGATATTTGCCCCCTTACTCATTGATCAGCTGTAATCCAGCCATTTTTCAGACCCCGTGAAGCAGGGCTGCGTGTTCCCTGGACATCGGAAGATTCCAACTTAGTAACCATAACCCCAGCAGTTACAGCTCTTTCCATGTTCCTCAGACAGACACTTCTAAACAGAAGCCATTAAAAAAAGGAGGAGAAGTCCAGCCAAAGCTCATTTGGCTGTAAGTCTATCACAGGAATGCAGTTAGTTTTGCACTCCTGTGACCAGTTTTCAGTGGAGAGTGGACTAAAGTCCTGCTTTCTGCCGACGTCACCAATGTCAGCCACTCTCCACAGCTCAGCACTCCAATGAGCAAGGGGGGAGAAGAGCAGAGATCTGTGATTGACAGTCTGCAGCTCTATGCCTGGGAAAATGAGAACTGAGCCATGGGCGATGTTTGACCGCTCGGGTTCCCAATCAGTCGCGTCGGGGGACAGTCCGATGCTGTAACCCAAGTATTAAATGAGGGGGAAGGGGGAAAAAAAAAAAAAAAAAAAAAAGAAGAAGAGACGTCACCAAACCTCAGACTAGTACTTGCACATATCCAGTTATAAGACTAGGCAAAGGAATGGTGACACACACTGAGCACGTTGAAGTTCTAGACAGTTGAACGACCACTCCATTTGTGGACAAGACATGGTGAACATGTGCTGGCCAAATCAACTACTTTAGTCAGCTGGCCCATACCTTCAGAAGTTGCTTTCCTTCCTTATCTTTGTCCTCTGCATCCAGCTTAATATCCAGCTTCTCAATCAGTTTGGCAGTTTCTTCTTTTTTGAAGTTCATGATGGCATCAAATACCTGGGAGGAAAAAAAAAAAAAATTTCAGTATCTCTGCAGACATTCATTTCAGTGAAACTGCACCCGAACTGGATTTAATATCCCTTACCTTGAAAATAGGATCCAGAATAAGTTGGCTGAAGGTACGTGGTAACTTCTTTCCATCAGGAGAGGTTGCAGATTTGCTGAATTTACCAGTAGCTGGATCAAAGTACCTAAAAGCAAAGCAAGCGTTTGATGACCGTAAGTAAAAAAAAAAAAAACTCAACATAGGGTTTACCACGGTTTCTGCCTGCACCATCCTGATATAAGAAGGTTGTATGCAAATCAGGAAAACAAAAAAAAAAAAAAAAGTGTCACAAAATAGGTAAATAAAAAACGCATGGCAAGGGCTGAAATGTGACATGTCATCTCAGGATTAACTGGCTATTTTCTTACCCACTACGAAAAGTTACATGTAATTTCTCATAACCTTCCCATTGCAGTCAGAATAAAAAAAAAAAAAAAAAATTTTTTGGACCCTTTACAAAAAAACAGGTTCAGTCTAGGGCCGAACGTCGACTTTTAACCGGCCATGGTCTCGACATTTGGCCCATGTGTACGGGGCTTAAGACTTCTGTAACCCACCTCAGTATTCATCATTAAAACTGACTGAACTGATAAAGCTCATCCAAAAAGGACTGAAATATTGCTTCCCAAACAATGCCCAGTCAAATCCAGATTGCATCCCCATACTGGCATATCCCTTGGGCAAAGGAAAAATACAATTTTAGGATCAGAAAGTGTTTAGAACTGGTGAGCAAATGCTGCAAACACATTTACTTTTGCTCCTTAACTTCAAGACCGCTGCATGACTATATACGTCCAAACTTTGAACAGGGATATCGTTATGGCAGCAGCTAGCTGCCATATCCCCGGTAACCCAGTTATCGTGCGGCGGCCGGCTTTCTGATAAAAGTGGTCCCTGCGGCGGATTCGCTGCGAGATCACTTTTAATCGGTGGCGGGAGAGCCCCCCCCCTCCGGCCGCGATCCGGTGCCCTCCGCATCCTTCTGTGTGGTGTGTCTGGAGAAGAGTGAGGCCAAGATGGCGCTCACTCGTCTCCATGACACTGGTGGGCGGAAGCGACGTCAAAACGTCACTTCCATCCACACCTCTTAAAAAGGCAAATTTTTTCAAATGTCATTTTTCTAAATTACTTATTGCATTTTAGTGTAAATATGAGATCTGAGGTCTTTTTGACCCCAGATCTCATATTTAAGAGGTCCTGCCATGCTTTTTTTCTATTACAAGGGATGTTTACAGTGAAAAAAAAAAAAAAAAATTTTTTTAACCCCCCCCCGTCGAGCTCGCGCGCAGAAGTGAACGCATACGCGAGTAGCGCCCGCATATGAAAACGGTGTTCAAAACACACGTGAGGTGTCGCAGCGACCGGTAGAGCAAGAGCAATAATTCTAGCCCTAGACCTCCTCTGTACCGCAAAATATGCAACCTGTAGAATTTTTTAAACGTCGCCTATGGAGATTTGAGGGTAAAAGTTTGACGCCATTCCACGAGCGAGCGCAATTCAAGCGTGACATGTTGGGTATCAATTTACTTGGCGTAACATATTTCACAATATAAAAAAAAAAATTGGGCTAACTTTACTGTTGTCTTATTTTTTTAGTCAAAAAAGTGAATTTTTTCCAAAAAAGTGCGCTTTTAAGACAGCTGCGCAAATACGGTGCAAAAAAAAAAAAAAAAAAAAAAAAAAAAAAAAATTGCAATGACCGCCATTTTATTCTCTAGGGTGTTAAAAGAAAAACCATATATAATGTTTGGGGGTTCCAAGTAATTTTCTAGCAGAAAAATCTGTTTTAAACATGTAAACACCTAAAATCCAAAACGAGGCTAGTCCTTAAGTGGTTAAGCACTGCACATAAGCTACAGTGGATAAACAACCCCTTCTTTTTTAAAAGAACCTTGTGATTGATTTGCAGCAACAGGCTTCATGTAATAGATTTAGTTAACAGAGCATAACATTTTAGCTAAGGGTGTTTAAGAGTGACAATCTATATAGTGACACCATAGGAGAGAGGGGGGGGGGGATATAAATAAGTAGGCCTACATACTTGTCTCCCCAAAGCTTCTTCATCATGTCTTCTACTTTCTTTGCACGTTCTGCTGCTGGAAGCTGTGCCTTCTCTCCTTTGGCAGCAAATTTGGTGACATACATCTCCGCAAACTGTTTCAGGGTGAAAGCCCATCCGTGGAGACCAGAACCGAAGCCGACTGTGCCGATTACTGGGTCAATCTATGGAGCACAAGGAATATAAGCAACACGACATTCTGGCTAGTACACAGACCAAAGGAGTGCAATAATGTATGAACTTCTGTCCTGGAACATGCATATACAAGTCAGACATCCCAATTTGCATACTTGATCCAGGTACAAGACAATGGCTCAATTTAAAACAAGGATAATTTCAGCCATGTGATCTATCTTCAAGATATCAGACCTCAATATGGTAAGCTGCCACCACTAACCTGCCCTGAAGCATGCACATGTAAAGACAACATCCTTACCCCTATACCTTTTAGGTCACTAAAAGAGTAGTCAGGACTACAGACTCAACTTGACCCATCTAGTTAGGGACTCAATAGTCAGGAAGATCAAAGATAAACTTGCAACAAGCCAACAAATAGCAGCTCTATGCTCCGAACTAAACCAGTTCCCTTAAAGAAAAAAAAAAAAAAAAAAAGTCAAGATAAAAACACCATTTTAATGAGAGGCCTAGTGAACCCACCTAAAAGTTGCAGTGAAAGGACAATATAGGGCCAGTGTCAAGGGGATTTGGGTTTGTCGGATATCAGAGATGCTTCTGAGAAGATTCATTGACATGGGCACCTGACCTGCTGTTGAGCTACTTAATGTTTAGCATCCCCATAGACTTTTCCAGGAATGCAAACCCCAATGGATACAATCCACTGAAAGTCCTTAAGCAGTCCTATAAAAGTTTCCAAACAATTGTAAAAAGCACAGTTTAAGTGGCAATTGAAGACAGTGCACTACAAAAAAAAAAAAAAAAATTCTTAATTTTAAAAACGTTTTTAACCACCATTATGTTTGGTCAAAGGGCCACCCTTAGCTACAACACACATTAACAGCAGACCACACATTGTCATCTACAACTCTGCAGAATAGCATATGAGCTCCATTCATCACTATTATCTCCAGTTCCCATCTGTCAGTTCTGTTTGCTGCACATAGATAGTCCCCACATTGATCACACCCTCTTACCATGATGTTCCCCATAGGTCCTGTTTCTCCCTCTCCGTAGGTAGAGATGATGACGTTGACATTTTCCACTATTCTCTGGAAGGTCAGGTACAATTCTTCAGGCTCCAGTTGAAGTTCCAGCAGAGCACGGTCCATTTTGTTCATCATGAGAACTGGCTTTATCCTCTCTGCAATGGCCTGCCGCAAGACAGTCTCTGTCTGTACGCACACACCTTCAAAAAACAAGGACACACATGGTTAGGTATCTAGATTAGGTATCTATTCAGGCGGCTGTCAAATGTGGCAGCACCACAGAGCTAGTCGTTTTTGTAGACATATGAAATTCAAGTACTTCCATAAGAACGTGACACCACACTAATCAACCTGGCCAATAAACGGTATTTGTGCAGAAATAATGTAAGTTCTCCTCTTACTGAACTGCTTTTTTTATATAAAGTAATGGAGATTGATAGTTACTAAAAATTTAAACCATTTGTGGTCTTTGAGGACCAAGTCAACAGGGGGCTCAAAAACAAGCATCTTATTTTTATTTTTGGATCAATTCCTACCTTCAGAAATAAAAGATAAAGTGGTTTTAGAGTAGTCTCCCCCCCCCCCCCCCCCAGTGTGGAAAGATGGGCCTTCAGGACAGGAAGTGAAAAGTGAAAGGGAACTATAAAAACAAACTGGATACTAACCATTCCCCACTCTTTTCAAAAGGGAATTTGAGAACCCCCCCCCCAACATAAAGCAGCTCCTTATATTCATACCTGATACACAGTCAACAACTACAAGAGCACCGTCTGTGACACGGAGGGCAGCAGTGACCTCAGAGGAGAAGTCTACGTGTCCGGGAGAGTCAATGAGGTTAATAAGGAAACCTGAACCATCCTTGCACTGCTTGATGAAAGCCAAATCAGTTTCCTGGAGCTCATAAAACAAGGAAATTGCCCTGTGAAAATAAAATACATCTGTTGGGGGGAAGTGTCGGTATGATGGTTGCCTAAATAGCACACATTTTACACAGGTGGACATGTTTTAAACACTATAGAAAAGGGTTGCTTGACCACAAGCAAGCCTCAAACCATCATTAATGGCACAGATAAGAAATTAAAACAAAAAAAAAAAAAAAAAAAATTTCTTACCAACTGCTATAGGCACACTTGCCATTTATCTTATACAGTGATAGAATAGAGTGCCCTTTAAAAGGCATAGGGGATATTCAATATCAGCAGTGTGGTGGAGAGAGAGAAGGCATGACCTGACTCAGCAGGAAGGGACTGCTATCTAGGCTGCAGTGTCATGTGCTATATAATAATTTCTTTGCATCTGCAAAGCTGTAGTACAAAGTACTAAAAGGAGCTATGCAGCAGCAAGACAAGTCAGGACAAATCCAGGAAGCCATTGCAACTAAATTATAGCTGGCATTTACAGCAGAACTGCAGCCAAGATAAAAATGAACATCCATTAGTAAATTCTACTGCTTTGGAGGACTATCAAAAACCACAAGCTGTCACCACATGGTGTAAACAAGCACTTTATAGTAAGCGCCATGGTCATAAATAGGGGCTGCCACTGCAGACCAGCATTGATAGTTGACTGACCCCATCTTCTTAATCACTTCAAAAAGTTTCCTGTAGATTACCTTTTATATTTACGGGCACATAACCCAGTTTAATAAATAAAAGGTACTCTGAACACAACAGAGTGATTGAGCGTGGGAGTATCTTGGAGTAGGGCAGCATATAAACAAGTAATCAGCCGATAGAGAGTGACGTGACATCTGCAGAAGCCATAGTGCCCATTCTGAGGATGGCCGGCTGTACTCACGTGGATTTGATGGTGATACAACGTTCTTGCTCATCTTTACGAGTGTCTGTAAAGCGCGTTTCACCAGCTCTGGAGGAGGCGATGATCCCGGCTTTACACACCAAGGAATCCGTCAAGGTGGATTTGCCATGGTCAACGTGAGCAATCACGGACATGTTTCTGATGTTGGACTTTTTGTCCATGATCGCTCGGATCTGGTCTACGGTGAAGTTCACCTGTGAAGGGGGGGAAAAAAAAAAAAAAAAATTTAAAATGTACAAATTATTGCTGAACATTCATACAGCAGAAAGCCCTCTTCACACGAACCCTTGTGGTGGATTGGTATTAGAATCAAGGTTACCATCACCGCATTGCATGAAAGATGCTTGGACAGTAATCATTTAGAAACATGTTGCATTCAGTTGGCCACACCTTACAATCTACTTATGATTTATGCTGCATCACTACATAAGCTTTTGTACAATCTCCTACAGATTTACCAACATCTGTAGTGTCGCTCGTTTTAAGCCCCATTCACACCTGAGGGATTTTCTGCTTGAAGCTCTAAAACACTCAACAAGCCAAATCCCATTCATTTCAATGGGCCGTTTGTATCTGAGCATTCTGTCGCCTGAAGCAAAGCGCCAGTTGCTCAAAAAAAAAAAAAAAAAAAAGTACACAAGCTTTTTAGGCAGATCAGGCCTCAGACTTCAATGAGAACATCTGGAAAAGTGCGACGAGTGTTTTACAAGAGTTATGTGCCCAAAAATCAGCTCCCCCCTACTGTTTTTTTTGCCAATAGAAAACACCTGAAGATGTAAAAAAGGTTTCTACAAACGCTCAAATAAAATTCGCCTGAAAGTCACGCAGATATGATATGCAGCCCTACAATGCCACTTGATCTTTCTCATCTAAACCTTCCTGCTTAAAAAGGAAGTAAACCCTGATGGGTTTGTTTCCCTGCAAAGGTAAAGCATAATGGGCTACTATGCATCGCATAGTAGCCCATTATGTGTCACCTGACAAAGGAGCCTGCAATGTCACTGCTGTCCCCTCTACTATGGAGCTTGCATCTTTCCAGGTACCGTGGCTCCGGCGCTGTGATTGGCTGGAGCCGCGATGACGTCACTCCCACGCACAGGAGCCGCCACTAATGACATATCGCCGTTAGCAGTGGCATGCTCAGTGCGCCGCCGTAGACAGCGGTGTGTCTTTTTGCAAATATCTCCTAAACCATTTAGGTTTAGGAGATATTTCTTGGACCTACAGGTAAGCCTTCATCTAGGCTTACCTGTATGTCAAAGTGGTCTGTAAGTGACCTATAGGACACTGAGGACCAAAAATGTATTAAAGGTTAACTGAAAGTGCCTTTAAAGTGGTTGTATAGTCTATTTGTTAACTTTTACCTACAGGTAAGCCTATAATAAGGCTTACCTGTAGGAAAAGAAAAAAAAAAAAAGTCAGCGGGTATACAACCACTTTAAAAACCTTCCACCTGCAAATAACAGAAGTGTAGATATTTACTTCTGCAGCCTGCACATCCCAATACCACTCCATTGGAGAAGTCCCAAATGGAGGCTTTAGAAAACAGGGTGCCACATTCCTCATTCCTGCAATTTATGTCATGTGGTATTCGCACAACAATTTTTTTTTAAAGATGATTTTGAAACAAACAAAAAAACCCACCCCCCCCAAAAAACCATTTATCCCATTTTTTTGGGAAAGTGAAAGATACACCGGAGTAAACGGATATCTGTTAGGCTTTAAAAAAAAAAAAATTGCACACTTGTTGAATGGTGCCAAGCTTGGTACTTAACCGCTTAGGGACCGCCCCACGTACATTTACAGCAGAGGGGCAGCCTCTCTGGGCAAAATCATGTACCTATATGTGATTTCGGCATACGCTTGCACTGCCGACAACCAGCTCCCGCTGCAAAACATTTAAGAGCAGTTGGGTGTTTCCCCAGCTGCCCCTGAACTCTTTGGTCATCTTATGATCACAGGGTCGTTTACAGCCATTTCTAGGCAATTGAGTTTTGTTCCCCCCCCTCCCCGGGGACGATGTCTAGCTGCAGGAATCCTCCAGATATCTTCATTAAAAGTCCGACATCAACCCGGTGGAGGTGCTTAAAGCAGCATTGCACCCTGAAAAAAAAAGAAGAAACCTTTTTTCAGAGGCAGCAGCTACAAACACTGTAGCTGCTGACTTAGGCCCCTTCCACACGAGGCGGATCCGTTTCGGCAGAGTCCGCCACCTCTGTTGATGTCCACCGAGCCTGGAGACAGGTCCGCCTCTACTCACTGAGCGGCCTGTCGAGTGCAGCCGATTCCTATAGAGAGATCAGACGAAAAACGGACAGCAAGTCAGTTTTCATCAGATCTAATCCGATAGCGAACTTATCAGTATACATCTGATTTTAGCGGATCGGAGGTCAACGGGGAAATGGTCACTGCTGACATCCGTCGCTCTACAGACCTGCATGGAGCGTCTGTTCAGGTGGATCTAAACGGTCTGCCCGCTGCATTGCGGGGGGGGGGGCCCGCAATGACCGCTGGCCACGAGAGGCAGAATAGGGACATGGGTGGAAACACAAATTTGCTCTGTGAGGAGACAGATCGCGAGTTCCTTATAGCTAGGAACCACAATCTGTCACATCCTATAGTGAGTCCCCTCCTCCCACAGTTAAAACACATACTAGGGAACAGTTTACCCCCCTAGTGTTAACCCCTTCCCTGCCAGTGACATTTACACAGTAATCAGTGCATGTTTATAGCACTGATCGCTGTATAATTGTCAATGGTTCCAAAAAGCTTCCACCAAAATGTTGGGGGGGGGGGGGGGAATCATGTCAATTGTTTGCCTACAGCGTCGCACGACTTGTCAGTTAAAGCACCGCAGTGCTGAATTGCAAAAAAAGGCATGTCATTGAGCAGCCAAAGCTTCTGGGGCTGAAGTGGTTGAGGACACTTACCTGTCCTGGGAGCCCACTATGTTAGGGTGCAGGTGCTGTCATTGTAACAAAGGGAAATCAGCAGGGGAGCCTTCAGGCTCAGCCGGTTTTCTACTCCGCAAGTCGCGCTGCACATTCTGAATGGCCCTGTCATCTTCTGGGAGACAGGTCCCAGAAGGCAGCAGGGGAGGAGGGCTCGCCACAGAAGAGGAAATGACACTGCACCGTGGCCGAGCTAGGACTGAAGTACACTGTACTTCAAAAGAAGCAAGAAAATATATAATTAGTTATCCAAAAACAAGGGTTGGAGGGGTTGACTTTATTTTAAGACCAAGTTGAAAAAATGGGTAGAATGCCACTTTGTACGAAGCAGTTTGACAGTTCAAAACCCAGCAAACTGCATCCGATTAGTAAGGCCTTATACCTCAACAACCTCGATGGTGCAATAGATCATTTTACTGTTTAGTGACTGGCTGCACCCTTAACCAACCCTCTTCATTTCCCGTCATCTGAACAGTCGGCAAACCGGAAACAGGAAAGGAAGTTAAGCTCAGCACACAAACCACTACCAAGCTACACCAACTTAGGAGCAAATCTAAAGTTGCACATAAGCAGTCTTGGACGGGGGATAGTCTATGTAGATGGAGAACCAGTGCTGGTCCAGCCAGAAAAGACAGTCCAGTTTATTGTAGCTGTCTAGCTGGAGAAATTTGAGCTACTGACATGTAATGAGTAAACATTTGTATATCCAAAGCCAACACTTTAGGATCCGCTGATTGAAGATATTCACCCTTAACCACTTTTGGCTGCATTCACATGCAATTTGTGATTGTTTTCAGGCTTGAACCTTTTGGTTTTAACAAACTGAAAGCTAGCTGCCAGGATGATAGTCATTTACAGAGTCTTGAAAAAAAGTATTAAATTCCCTTTGAAAATTTTCCATTGTCATATTACAAACAAATTTAAATTTTATGTGATAGACCAACACAAAGTGGCACATAATTGTGAAGTGGAAGGAACATTTTCTGAATTCTTTAAAAATGTGAAGTGTGGAGTACATTTGTATTGAGCCCCCCTGAGTCAATACTTTGTAGAACCTCCTTTCACTGCAATTACAGCCGTTAGTCTTTTTGGGGATGTCTCTACCAGATTTGCACATCTAGAGAGTGGTGACATTTTTGCCCATTCTTTGCAAAATAGATCAAGCTGTCAGATTGGATAGAGAGTGTCTGAACAGCAATTTAAGTCTTGCCACAGATTCTCAATTGATTCAGGTCTGGACCATTCTAACACATGAATATGCGATAAACCATTCCAAGGTAGCTCTGGCTGTATGTTTAGGGTCGTTGTCCTGCTGGAAGGTGACCCTCCGCCCCAGTCTCAAGTCTCTTGCAGGTTTTCTTCTAAGATTGCCCTGTATTTGGCTCCATCCATCTTCCCTGATGAAGAAAAGATCCCCACATTATGATGCTGCCACCACCACGTTTCACGGTGGGGATGGTGTGTTCAGGATGATGTGCAGTGTTAGTTTTCCACCACAACGTTTTGTTTAGGTCAGGGGTGTCCAAACTTTTTTTAAAGAGGGCCAGATTTGATGAAGTGAACATGCGCAAGGGGCCACCATTTTGCTTGACATTCTTTGAACCATTAAAATTCGGTCTAAGTGTGTTTGTTCGAGCACTAATACACTGCCCAACAAGAATTCTCTTGTCGCTGTGTGGGAGTAAAGAGATGAGCTCAGGCATATTATCGGGGGGGGGGGGGGGGGGGGGGATGGGGTGGGCCCACAAAAGATGTACACATTTAGATAACCAGGTGGGCCGTCCAAAACTGGACCTAGGGCCACGATCAGCCCGCGGGCCGGACTTTGGACATGCCTGGTTTAGGCCAAAAAAACGTTCAATTTTGGTCTCATCTGACCAGAGCACCTGCAACATGTTTGCTGTGTCCCCCACATGACTTCTCGCAAACAGGACTTCTTATGGCTTTTTCAACAATGTCTTTCTTCTTGCCACTCTTCCATAGAGGTCAGATTTGTGGAGTGTACGACTAATAGTTGTCCTGTGGACAGATTCTCCCACCTGTGGATCTCTGCAGCTGCTCCAGAGTTACCATGGGCCTCTTGGCTGCTTCTCCGATTAATGCTCTCCTTGCCCAGTCAGTTAACATGGATGGCCATGTCTTGTTAGGTTTACAGTTGTTCCATACTCTTTCCATTTTCAGATGATGGATTGAACAGTGCTCCATGAGATGATCAAAGCTTGGGATTTTTTTTTTTTTTTTTGATAACCTAACCCTGCTTTAACCTTCAACAACTGATGCTGTTTAACAAACCTCTGAGGGTTTCACAGAACAGCGGTATTTATAGAGATTAAATTACACAGTTGGACCAGAGCTGCACAATTAATCGTAAATTGTTACTGCGATTTCACCACTGCGATCTTAACAAAAGAGTTTCACGATTCTGTCTAAGAATTCTCTCTGCTCTTCTGAAGCCACAGCCATCAAAAGAAAGGGGAAAAAAATATTGTGATTCTCATTTTGGCCAGAATCGTGCAGCTCTAAAGTGGACTTCTGTAGGCAATTGGTTCCACTAGATTTTAGTTGGAGGTATCATAGTAAAGGGGGATGAACATAAATGCACGCCACACTTTCACATATTTGTAAAAGATTTTGGGAAAACCATTTATCGTTTCCACTTGACAATTGTGTACCTTTGTGTTGGTCTATCACAGAAAATAGATTTACGGTTGTAAAATACAAAATTTCAGGGCTTACCTATAGGTAAAAGTCACACATGGGAGTTTACTCCTTTAATCATTTCCTCCAACTGTCAATGCCCTACAATACTTGTGCCCACAGGACTAGATCAAAAATACTGTAAGATTTGAGTCAACTAAAAAATGTTGAGGTTTTAAACGCCTGGTAACATCTCAATAGCTGAAGTGATTACCATTACAGCGCTGGGGTCCCAGCTACAAATCCCAACCAGGGATTAAACCAGTCTGTGTTCCCAGGCAAAAAAGTAGACTGTCCTAATAGCTAAAAGGTGTACAGTTCTGAAAAGAACTATATAAAATAGGAGGTACGTCAGCAGTATGTGTAGTCCTGCTGCCAATAAATAGACATGTTAATGCTGTATACAGACACAAGGGGGGGGTGGGTGATACAGCTAGAATAATGCTCTGTGCCTTCAGGATCACAGCACTAATATACATCAGTTCCCTAATACAACAGTGGCAGCAAGATCAGACTCATCAGTACAAAGTTAGATAAGAACCGCTTTATTGTGCAATTCATTCCACAGGAATTTGTCCTTCCCGGATTACGTAACTCTTCCCCCTCATCACAATCTCATTGCAGACGGAGAGCGGACCATTTGCAGAACTTGAGAAAAATTCCAACAAACCAGGCAAACTTATTTCCTAAAGCTGGAGAATGCAAACTCTGCATAGAAACCAATCAGCTTCCAGGCTTTTTGGTCAAAGCTTAATTGAACAAGCTGAAGTTAGAAGCCGATTGGCTACCATGCACAGCTACGCCAGGATTTTACACTCTGGTTTTAGAGTCAATCCCAGTGTGACAAAGTTCAGGTCCAAGCAGCAATTCCAAGACGTCACACTTGTTCTAGGTCAGGGAGGCCAAACCTAATCAGTGAGTCACTGCTGTGGAACATGTGGCCCACGGGGCAGGGAACGGCTCCTTACATCACAGGTGTTCAGCTTTGTGACCGAGGACAAAACAGTGACACGCCGGGGACAACGCAGCAACACCCTACTAACTAGGTCAGGCAGACACTGGCTTCCTTCTCTCATTGCCAGGGTGAGCTGACACAGGACACCCATTGTCATCAGTGAAGCAGCCAGCGGTGCATGCACATTATATAAAGTTCAGTTATAACTGGGCAGACAGTATTTATCACAGAGGACAGACTACAGCACGGTGCCCTCTATCAATCACACAGCCAACTACAATAACGTCACCCTTCTCACACTGCGGCAGTGTCCCTTATTCTACCTCTGGAGGTAAAACACTGCAGCAATGCTTCCCATAGCTGTATACTAGAAGGTAAAAGACTGCAGTATAGAAGCCGTATGATCACATCACACACACTGCTACCGCCATCGCAGACTGCAAAATGCAGCATTTCTCACCCTCTTCAAATATCAGACAGACTACAGCGCTGTGTACCCCAGAGACTGCTGTGTCATACAGGCTGCAGTAATCCATCACTGCAGGGCCATTGTCTGAAAGCACAGCTACAGAGGTGGGGGCATCATACAAGGACTGTAAACCTACAGCCATGTCCCCCTATACTGGCACAATACTGCAGCTTTAACAAGCAGGGAGCTCCATTCAGATATACCAGGCAAGGTGATATCTGCAGAGGCTACAAAGTGGGCACTAGGGGGTCTATACCATAACAGAAGGTCCATATGTCAATACCTGAGCAGGCCTCTATCACTTTCACAGAGTGGAGAAACACTGCAGCAGTCTATACGGGGCAACGTCCCAGCTGAGGGCCCCATATGTCATACAACATAGGAACAACACTACCGCAGTCTATCCCGTCCCCGCTACCTCATCTATTAGTGGTGGTCACCTTGTGTAATAAAGAGGGGCCACAAGTGCAGCCCTGGCATCTCCAAGATATGTACACCATGGGATCCATATGTCACCATATTCTATAGTGCCAAGGGGGCAAACAACGCACACTGCGTCCCCTCCAACTCCAATCAGCATTAACATGCAACCTTCACCCCATTCTTATCCTGTCCACCCAACACATCCCTGCTTCCTATGCCTTACATATCCCCCCCCCCACGATACTGGCTTGTCAGTGTCACATCGCTGATACACACAGCCCCCACCCCCCAAAAAAAAATTCTGTCTCCCTAGCATCACATTCCCACTTTTAATCCTTTATAAATTCCCCACATGTCACAAACCAATTAACCCCCCCCCCCATTCAATGATCTTGCCCGCCCCAGTGTCAACCCAAATTCCAACCTCATTATCCCAACCCACTTCAATGATCCAGAACCCCCCCCCCCCCCAGTGTCAACCCCAATTCCAACCCACTTCAATGATCCAGAACCCCCCCCCCCCAGTGTCAACCCCAATTCCAACCCACTTCAATGATCCAGAACCCCCCCCCCCAGTGTCAACCCCAATTCCAACCCACTTCAATGATCCAGAAACCCCCCCCCCAGTGTCAACCCCAATTCCAACCCACTTCAATGATCCAGAACCCCCCCAGTGTCAACCCCAATTCCAACCCACTTCAATGATCCAGAACCCCCCCCCCCCCCCCCGTGTCAACCCCAATTCCAACCCACTTCAATGATCCAGAACCCCCCCCCCCCCCCAGTGTCAACCCCAATTCCAACCCACTTCAATGATCCAGAACCCCCCCCCCCCCCCAGTGTCAACCCCAATTCCAACCCACTTCAATGATCCAGAACCCCCCCACCACCCCCCCCCCAGTGTCAACCCCAATTCCAACCCACTTCAATGATCCAGAACCCCCCCCCAGTGTCAACCCTACTTCCTATACCCCATAGCACCCCCTTCCACCATCTATTCTTGATAACAATCAACCTCCTGGCGTCACATCCCCAATTCTTATCCCTCATAGCCCCCCCTTCCTCCATCCCAAACCTCATTGCCCCCCCCCCCTCATTTAAATGATCCATCCCGTGCCCCCCTCATTCCTAGCCCTAACTCCTCATCTCCCACATCCCCAATTCCTGATATATCCCCCCAAATATGGTTCAGTCCCCCTCAATGTCACACCCCCAATTCCTTTCCCTCATTGCCCCCCCCCCCCCCCCCCCATCATAATCATCCTCCTCCATCTCCTAGTCCTATTAACTGTCACAACCCCAATTCAAACAGCATTTTATCCCCCCCCCACCACACTAACCACTTGCCTACAGGGCAGTTACCCCCCCCCCCCCCTGTCCAGGCCATTTTGCAGCGCTCACACTTTGAATGACAATTGCACGGTCATGCTACACAAACTATTTTTTCCCCACATGTTCTTCATGCAAATAGAGCTTTCTTTTGGTGGCATTTAATCACTGCTGGGGGGGAGATAGAGATAATATAAATATATATATATATATACACACACACACACACATACACACTCTCTCTCTCATTTTGTAACAAAGTAATTTTTCTCCTTCCCTGATGTGCACTTATACAAGGGGATGATTGGAATATTGGGGGGGGGTGATTGAGACAGTTTAACGAAAAAAACCCAAAAAGCTAGGTGACAGAGGAAGGAGAGGGAATATCAGGGTATATGGGGGGGTGCAACACTGGACCATATTGGGGTGAGGGGGGTTAGGTTTTTTGTTTTATCCCCCCCCGGTCCAGTCCCCCTCAGTGTCGCAACCCAGCTTCAACCTACCCCCCCAATTCAGATCCACATTTTCTATCCCTTCTATATTTCCCCTCCCCCTTTCTAATTACTATGCCCCCCCCCCTCAATCCAGCTTCCCACCCCTTACATACAACCACTTTTAAAAATGATCCTCCTCCCCCTCATATCCCCAATTCCTGCCCCCCACCACCCTCAATATGCCCCCTCCCCAAAACACACATAAAAATAAATAAAAATTGAAGTCACACATCCCCCCCCCCCTCCAGTACAGAGGACATTGCCCTGTATAGACCCCAGGCAGGGTGGGGGGGAGGGGGGAGTCCCCAGGCGGGTCACGTGGCACACAGGTGGAGGGAAGCCGGGCTGTGAGGAGACAAGATGGCGGCGCGGAGCTCACAGACCGGCTCCAGTCACGTCACATGGTGGGGGGGTCCGTACAGGAATACATCCCCCCCATATACTCTTCATATTGTAGTATAATATTCCCCCCCCAGCACTGACAATAGAGGGGGAGGGGGGGTCCTCTATGGCGGCCGTGCCACGTCAGGCGGGTGAGGGCGCCCCCTACAGCGCCTCCCGGCTCCGTCATGGCGGACACGAGTGACGCAGCACGGCTGAGGGAAGACAACGAGGCCTCGGCCCGCAGAGCACCCCAGACCACCCGCTCGCTCCGGGACCTGGAGCGCAGACACCGCTCCCTCCATAGACAATGGCCGCATCCCCCCCTCCTCCTCCCCGGAGAAACACCGGAGAGAAGGCGAGGATCTCCCCCCGGCTTCTATATCCTCCACATCCGGCAATCCTCCTCATCCCCCGGACCCTCCTCTACACACAGCGCCCGCCGCCGTCCCTCCAGCACTCACCATGGTGGCGGATGTCTCCGGATTCTCCTGGCACAATGGAGCTTGGGAGACGCCTCACTGATGGAGGGCTCGGAGAAAAAGAAGGAAGCGGCGCGCTGACGTCACTCCAAAAGCAGAGGAGGGCCGCCCGCTGATTGGAGCGCGGGTCACGTGGTGCCGGCCGGCGGGGCGTAGGGGGGCGGGGGCTAAGGGAAGGGGCGGGGCGGAGAGCGAGGTGGGGAGAACGTGTCACTCCCTGGTAACCGTGACAACGTGATGCAGGCAGAACATGAAGCGCTGCAGAGAGCCCTGCACAGCGGCCAATGCGGAGTCCGCCGGATGACGTCATGGTGTCGCAGGAGAGGAATCCATCGCAATCCCTCTTCTCTGACTGCTGACGTCATACATGTGTCTCCTACAGACCTCCACACCAATGTATAAGACACACAATCACTCTGACGTCATACATGTTTCTCCTCCACACCAATGTATAAGGCACACAATCCCTCTGACGTCATACATGTGTCTCCTCCACACCAATGTATAAGGCACACAATCCCTCTGACGTCATACATGTGTCTCCTCCTCACCAATGTATAATAAACACAATCCCTCTGACGTCATACATGTATCTCCTCCACACCACTGTATAAGGCACACAATCATAGGTGTGCCTAATGCATTAGGGTGTGCACACTTAAGCTGAAACACACATGCATGTGTATGTATCTACATATATATGACTCTGGCACATTGATCTCCCTGCTGGCACAGTGAAAGAGCAAAGGATAAACACTTCTCTTATGGTAGCCGGTAAGAGGGAGATCTTTCCCATGTTCCTGTTGCTACACAGAAGGATAACACTAATGTGCATGGGGGGATTAGGGTGTGCCTGGGCACACCCTGTGCGCACGCCTATGCACACAATCCCTCTGACGTCATACATGTGTCTCCACACCAATGTATAAGGCACACAATCCCTCTTCTCTGACGTCATACATGTGTCTCCTCCACACCAATGTATAAGGCACACAATCCCTCTTCTCTGACGTCATACATGTGTCTCCTCCACACCAATGTATAACCCCCACAATCCCTCTTCTCTGACGTCATACATGTGTCTCCTCCACACCAATGTATAAGACACACAATCCCTCTTCTCTGACGTCATACATGTGTCTCCTCCACACCAATGTATAACCCCCACAATCCCTCTTCTCTGACGTCATACATGTGTCTCCTCCACACCAATGTATAACCCCCACAATCCCTCTTCTCTGACGTCATACATGTGTCTCCTCCACACCAATGTATAACCCCCACAATCCCTCTTCTCTGACGTCATACATGTGTCTCCTCCACACCAATGTATAAGACACACAATCCCTCTTCTCTGACATCATACATGTGTCTCCTCCACACCAATGTATAAGACACACAATCCCTCTTCTCTGACATCATACATGTGTCTCCTCCACACCAATGTATAAGACACACAATCCCTCTTCTCTGACATCATACATGTGTCTCCTCCACACCAATGTATAAGACACACAATCCCTCTTCTCTGACGTCATACATGTGTCTCCTCCACACCAATGTATAAGACACACAATCCCTCTTCTCTGACATCATACATGTGTCTCCTCCACACCAATGTATAAGACACACAATCCCTCTTCTCTGACGTCATACATGTGTCTCCTCCACACCAATGTATAAGACACACAATCCCTCTTCTCTGACGTCATACATGTGTCTCCTCCACACCACTGTATAAGGCACACAATCCCTCTTCTCTGACGTCAAACATGTGTCTCCTCCACACCAATGTATAAGACACACAATCCCTCTTCTCTGACATCATGCATGTGTCTCCTCCACACCAATGTATAAGACACACAATCCCTCTTCTCTGACGTCAAACATGTGTCTCCTCCACACCAATGTATAAGACACACAATCCCTCTTCTCTGACGTCAAACATATGTCTCCTCCACACCAATGTATAAGGCACACAATCCCTCTTCTCTGACGTCAAACATGTGTCTCCTCCACACCAATGTATAAGACACACAATCCCTCTTCTCTGACGTCATACATGTGTCTCCTCCACACCAATGTATAAGACACACAATCCCTCTTCTCTGACGTCATACATGTGTTTCCTCCACACCAATGTATAACCCCCACAATCCCTCTTCTCTGACGTCATACATGTGTCTCCTCCACACCAATGTATAAGACACACAATCCCTCTTCTCTGACATCATACATGTGTCTCCTCCACACAAATGTATAAGACACACAATCCCTCTTCTCTGACGTCATACATGTGTCTCCTCCACACCAATGTATAAGGCACACAGGGGGTTATTTACGAAAGGCAAATCCATGGCACTGCAAGTGCACTTGGAAGTGCAGTCGCTCTAAGGTTACTTTCACATTGAGGTGTGCGGGCGCTGGCGGTACAGGGGCGCTAAATATAGCGCCGCTTTACTGTCGTTCTAGTGGCGCTAGCGGGGCGGAATTAACCCCCCGCTAGTGACCGAAAAAGGGTTAAAACCGCCAGCAAAGCGCCGCCGCAGTGGCGCTTTGCGGGCGGGTTTGCAGCGCTGCCCCATTGTTTTCAATGGGAAGGGGCGCTTTAGGATCGGTAAATACACCTCTCCTACAGCGCTCCAAAGATGCGGCTTGCAGGACTTTTTTGACCGCCCTGCAAGCGCACCGCTCCAGTGTGAAAGCCCTTGGGGCTTTCATACTGGAGTGCATTGAGCGGCTCTTTCAGGACGCTTTGCAGGCGCAATTTTTAGCACTTTAGCGCCTGCAAAGCGCCTCGGTGTGAAAGAAGCCTTAATCTAAGGGGTAGATCTGAAATGAGGGGAAGCTCTGCTGATTTTATCATCCAATCATGTGCAACCTAAAATGCTGTTTTTTATTTTCCTTGCATGTCCCCCTTGGAACTAAAGTGACTTTACTTCCAAGTGATCTTTCAGTGCAAAGTGGGTTTTCCTTTAGTAAATAACCTCCACAATCTCTCTTCTCTGACTACTAATATTGCCATTTATTCAGCTGTTCTTTCATGAAGCTGGGTCTGTACAATAGATCAGGATCAGACCATACACTATATAATATGTTATATTACCTTTCATTGGAATAGGACAGGACTCTCCTAACAGGGGTGCCTATGTCACCCTTTCCTTGTCTTTCTCTGGTCCCCAGCCTACGATTCCTCCCAGTGACACCAATGATGAGGAACAATTCATCCCGGTGACACCAATGATGAGGAACGATTCTTCCCACTGACACCAATGATGATGAATGATTCTTTCCACTGACACCAATGATGAGGAACGATTCCTCCCACTGACACCAATGATGAGGAACAATTCCTTCCAGTGACACCAATGATGTGGAACGATTCCTCCCACTGACACCAATGATGAGGAATGATTTTTCCCACTGACACCAATGATGAGGAACGATTCCTCCCACTGACACCAATGATGTGGAACGATTCCTCCCACTGACACCAATGATGAGGAACGATTCTTCCCACTGACACCAATGATGAGGAACGATTCCTTCCACTGACACCAATGATGTGGAAAGATTCCTCCCACTGACACCAATGATGAGGAACGATTCTTCCCACTGACACCAATGATGAGGAACGGTTCTTTCCACTGACACCAATGATGAGGTCTTATTCCTACCACTGATAAAAACAATGGAGCACTTTTCTTTTCACTGACACCAACAATGGGGGAAATATTTCTCCTATTGACACCAACAATGAATACTATATCTCTCACTGACACAATGATGAGGAACGATTCCTCCCACTGGTACCAAGAATGGATCACTTTTCCTCCCACTGACACCAACGATGGGGCTCTGTTTTTCCTTCCACTAATACCAACAGTGGGGCACTATTCCTCCCCACTAACACCTAAGATGGAGTACTATTCCTTTCACTGGTACCAACAATGGATCACTATTCCTCCAACTGACACCAACGATGGGGTACTATTCCCACCAATAAAAACGATGCTTGGACATTAAATCAGCAAACCTAGATAATCCAATCAAAGGGTATCCAATTTGACAGGCCCCCACACTGTATAGTTGCTGGTAGATCTCAAGGAGATTGTGCAATCAGATTGCATAATGTATGGTCAGACTTTGGCCAATTCCTGCTGGAGCCAATCGTGCACGGGCCTGCATGTTAAAATGCTACATTTTACCACGTAAGTGAGTGTGACTATAGCTTTAATGCGTCACACCAAGAGCATGGTAAAAAGCTATTATATGTTGTATTGTGTGCTAAAACGCACATGCGTTAGCTAGCTGTGTTGGGGTGCCATTAAGATTGAATGATCTGTACAAACAATACAAGACGCATTTTGTCACGCCGCATGAATGTGCTCAATTTCCAGCATGTTGCGATTTTGTAGCATTAAGCAGCGCCATTCTCACGTGTCAGTATTTATTTCCTTTGTGCTTTGACAAGTCAGTTGACATGCGTTCCATTTTTGAATTTAGAATTTGGAGTGGGTCCAGGAGAACTTCATCCCTTCCTGATGGTGGGACCCGGAATACACCGCTCATGTCTGTGGTCTAAGTACCTATGGACTTTGTGCGCATGCGCAGATGTGCCACTGGTCTCTGGGGAATCCTGATGCCTGTGGCACGTCTGCGCACATGCAGAATCGGTATGGCTGCATTCACACGTGAACGTGGGCAGAATCACCAGGATTCCAGCGCTGCAATTTCAAATGGCTGCAAAACGCAGGGCGCGTTTGCGACACCATTACTTCTAATGGCACCCCAATCACGCTGCGTTCGTCATGCCGTAAATCTCACTGCAATCGTGGCAAATACCAACGCGCAAAGCTTTTCGCTCTAACCAGGCCTGGCCCTACCATGGGTCCCAGGCAGCACTTTAAGAGGGGCGGCAACAGGGGCGCACTGCCCGAGGACCCAAGGCTCCCTCCCTCTAGCATGCAGTGTCATCCTTGCATCATGCTCCGCCGCCCCCCAGCAGTACAAGTTGTATGGCTAGGAAGTTGTATGGCTAGAGGGGCGTGGCAGAGGGGTGGAGCAGCTCTCCCGGTCCCAGAATAGCACACAGGCTTCAATAGCAGGAGCTTTCGTGGTGCTGCACAATTCATATACCTGTGAGCTGAGCTGATGTTTTTGGGCATGTCTCTTTACTGGAGGGGTCATTGTCTCTTTACTGAAGGGGGCATTGTCTCTTTACTGGAGGGGGCATTGTCTCTTTACTGGAGGGGGCATTGTCTCTTTACTGGAGGGGGCATTGTATCTTTACTGGAGGGGGCAATGTCTCTTTACTGGAGGGGGCATTGTCTCTTTACTGGAGGGGGCAATGTCTCTTTGCTGGAGGGGCCATTGTCTCTTTACTGGAGGGGGCAATGTCTCTTTACTAGAGGGGGCATTGTCTCTTTGCTGGGGGGGGCATTGTCTCTTTACTGGAGGGGGCATTGTCTCTTTACTGGAGGGGGCATTGTCTCTTTTCTGGAGGGGGCATTGTCTCTTTACTGTAGGGGGCATTGTCTCTTTACTGGAGGGGGCATTGTCTCTTTACTCGAGGGGGCAATGTCTCTTTGCTGGAGGGGGCAATGTCTCATTACTGAGCACCTGCGAACGGACCGAAAGTTTGCATGAAATTTAGAACCTCATTAAAGTCTATGGGACTCGAACGTTCAAAATCAAAAGTGCTAATTTTGAAGGCTAATATGCATGGTATTGTCCTAAAAAGGGTTTGGGGACCCGGGTCCTGCCCCAGGGGACATGTATCAATGCAGAAAAAAGTTTTACAAACGGCAGTTTTTTGGGGGGCACTGATTTTAATGATACTTAAAGTGAAAAAAAATTTGAAATATTCCTTTAAATATCGGACCTGGGGGGCGTCTATAGTATGCCTGTAAAGTGGCGCGTGTTTCCCGTGCTTAGAACAGTCCCTGCACAAAATGACATTTTTAAAGGAATAAAAGTCGTTTAAAACTGCTTGCGGCTTTAATGTTATGTCGGGTCCCGGCAATATTGATGAAAATCAGTTCAACAAACGGCATGGGTCCCCCCCAGTCCATTACCAGGCCCTTTGGGTCTTGTATGAATATTAAGGGGAACCCCGCACCCAAATTAAAAAAGGAAAGGCGTGGGGCCCCCAGGCCCTATATACTCTGAACAGCAGTATACAGGCGGTGCAAACAAGACAGGGACTGTAGGTTTGTTGTTAAGTAGAATCTGTTTGTAATTTTGAACTGTTACATTTTTATAATGTAGCTCCAGCCAAAAAATCTATTTTTAAGCTTTTTGGAAAACATAGGGAAGGGTTATCACCCCTGTAACATTTGTTTTGCTGTCTGTGCACCTCTTCAGAAGATTTCACCTTACTTTCTGTCCCAATGACAAATGTTTTTTGAAAATTTGGGGTTTTTGGTGAAACAAGAATTGGTGATAAAGCATCAGTGGAGAGGAGACACGTTTTTCCCATATTAACTCTTACAGGAGAGAATTTCCCTTCCTAGGGGTAGATTTCATCTCACTTCCTGTTGTCTCCTTCCGTTTGCAAGTGGGAGTCGTTTGTAAGTTGGATGTTTAAAAGTAGGGGCCTGCCCTATGTACTCTGCAGAAATTGGGACCTTAGGTTTTGGTGTTGCCACAACACTGTAAGCCCTCACAGTTATTCTTGGTTGGCGCAGGAACGAGCCCTGCTGTAAAATATTAGATCAAGAATTGTGATTACATGCCATTGTTAAACAGGGGCAGAAAAATTGGGCCTTTGGTGGTGGTGGTGGTGGTGGTGGTGGTGGTGGCAGTGCTGGTGCCACAACACTGTAAGTCCTCACAAATACTCTTGGTGGGCGCTGGAACGGGCCCTGCTGTGAAATATTATATCAAGAATTGTAATTACATGCACCTATTGAACAGGGGCAGAAAAATTCGACCTTTGGTGGTGGTGGTGGTGTTGCCACAACACTGTAAGCCCTCACAGTTACTCTTGGTGGGCACAGGAATGGGCCCTGCTGTGAAATATTAGATCAAGAATTGTAATTACATGCACCTGTTGAACAGGGGCAGAAAAATTGGGCCTTTGGTGGTGGTGGTGGTGTTGCCACAACACTGTAAACCCTCACAGTTACTCTTGGTGGGTGCAGGAATGGGCCCTGCTGTGAAATATTAGATAAAGAATTGTAATTACGTGTCCCTGTTCAACAGGGGCAGAAAAATTGGGCCTTAGGCACTGGTGCCACAACACTGCAACCCCTCACAGATGCAATAGTTGGAGCGCAGGAATGAGCCCTGCTGCAAAGTATTGCATCAAAAATTTGAATTACATGCCCCTGTTAAACAGGGGCTGAAAAATTGGGCCTTAGCCACTGGTGCTGGTGCCACAACACTGCAACCCCTCACAGATACTCTAGTTAAGTGCAGCAATGAACCCTCCTGCAAAATATTGCATCAAAAATTCTAATTACACGCCCCTGTTAAACAGGGGCTGAAAAATTGGGCCTTAGCCAATGGTGGCGGCGCCCAGAACCAAAAATGTTCTTACAAGCTATCAGCATGATCATTCAGGAGGAAGAGGATAATCAGTGGGAAAGGTGTCCAAGTCTGATCTTGCCCCTAGGTAATCCTGCACCATGTGAATCAGACGCTGGCGATGGTTGCTGGAACCGATCAGACCTTGGGGCTGCGGACTAAAAAATTGTCTGAACGCATCGGTCAGACGGCCACCTTCTCCACCGCTCCATTTGTGACTGACTGAAGCCTCAGCAACACGTTGTCCAGGAGGACCAGGAAATTGTAACCTCCCAGGCTCTGGAAACGCGTTGCACAAACCTTTCTGCAAGGCCTCCCGAAGATGTTTCATCCTCTGCTTCCTCTGCAACGGCAAGATAAGGTCCGCAACCTTACCCTTGTAACGTGGATCAGGGAGAGTTGCCAGCCAGTAATCATCCCTCCCCTTGATACCACGAATACAGAGATCCTTCCGCAGGCTTTGCAGGATCAGGGAGGCCATGCAGCGTAGGTTTGCTGAGGCATTCGGTCCAGAGTCCTCTGGGTCACTAAGGACGACATGATCCGCAGCCACCTCGTCCCAGCCACGTACAAGTCCATGGGTTTCTTCGGACTATAAATGATCCCTTGAAGACTGCTGCTGATTCTGATGCTGAGTGCCAGGCTCCACCTCCATGCTGACGCAATCCTCCTCCTCCCCCTCCCCCTCATCCTCTTTCTGTGTGATCGGCGGGCATGCAGGAACACTGTCTGGATAAAGGAGGCCTTGAGAGGTAAGGAAGTCCTCCTCTTCCTCCCTCTGTTCTGCCTCAAGTGCCCTGTCCATTATTCCATGCAGCGTGTGCTCCAACAGGTAGACAAGAGGTACAGTGTCACTGATGCATGCACTGTCACTGCTCACCATCCTTGTGGCCTCCCCAAATGGTGACAGGACAGTGCATGCATCCCTGATCATAGCCCACTGGCATGGGGAAAAAAAAACAAGGTCCCCTGACCTGTCCTTGTGCCATAGTCGCATAGGTACTCATTGATGGCCCTCTGCTGCGTGTGCAGCCGCTGCAGCATGGTCAACATTGAGTTCCACCTGGTGGGCATGTCACAGATTAGGCGGTTCTTGGGCAGGTTAAATTCCTTTTGGAGGTCAGCCAACCGAGCACTGGCATTATATGACCTGCGGAAATGCACACAGAATTTCCTTGTCTGCCTCAGGACATCCTGTAAGCCCGGGTACCTGCCCAAGAACCGCTGCAGCACCAAGTTAAGGACGTGAGCCAAACAGGGCACATGGGTCAGTTGTCCCTGTCGGAGGGCGGAGAGGAGGTTGGTGCCATTGTCGCAAACCACCATACCTGCCTTAAGCTGGCATGGCGTCAACCACCTCTGAACCTGCCCCTGCAGAGCTGACAGAATCTCTGCCCCAGTGTGGCTCCTGTCCCCCAAGCACAACAGCTCAAGCACCGCATGGCATCTTTTTGCCTGCGTGCTTGCGTAGCCCCTTGAACGCCTATGGAGCACCGCTGGTTTCGAGGACAAATCAGCACAGGAAGAGGCCATGGAGGAAGAAGAAGAGTAGAGGGTTTAGGAGAAAGGTGTGGCAGAATCACCACTAGTAGAATTTTGGAGGCATGGTGGCGAAACAACCTCCAACACTACTGCACACTGTCCTGCATCCTTCCCAGCTGCCAGAAGAGTCACCCAGTGCGCTGTGAAAGATAGGTAACGTCCCTGTCCATGCCTGCTGGACCATGAGTCAGTGGTAATATGCACCTTACCACTGACCGCCCTGTCCAGCGAGGCCAAGACATTGCCTTCCACATGCTGGTAGAGAGCCGGAATCGCCTTCCGTGAGAGAAAGTGGCGTTTGGGAACCTGCCACTGAGGAACTGCACATTCCACAAACTCATGGAAGGGGGCAGAGTCTACCAACTGAAAAGGCAGCAGTTGAATTGCTAGCAATTTAGCCAAGCTAGCATTCAACCGCTGGGCATGTGGATGGCTGGGAGCGAACTTCTTTCGGTGGTTCAGCAGCTGGGGCAGGGAAATTTGCCTGGTACAATCTGACATCGGTGTACCGATAGCAGATTGCCCGCAAATACTTGGCTGTGACACACCTAATTCTACACCTTCATTCCTCTCAGTGCAGGTCTCAGAGAGGACTGAAGGTATAGTGGGGTTGGAGATCCCAGCTGATGAGGAGCAAGGAGAGGTCCTCTTTGTTCTTTGGTGTGGGTCTTTTAGGTACGCTTGCCAATGAACTGCATGGCAGGTCGCCATATGTCTGGTCAAGCATGTGGTGCCCAAGCGGGTGATGTTTTGGCCACGCGAGATACGCTTGAGACATATGTTGCAAATAGCAGCAGTGGGATCTGATGCACTCATCTCAAAAAAGGCCCACACCAAAGAACTTTTATAATAACGCGCAGAGACAGCAGCGCCCTGCACATGCAGAGCTCTGCGGTGTGATGCAGTCAGTGTGCTGCCCTTAAGCTGGCCCCTGGAGGGCATCCTGCCTTGTTGGTGATGTGCCTCCTCCTCTCTCCTATTGGGAACCCACCTGGAGTCAGTGGCTTCCTCATCATCCCCTCCCTCCTCACCACTGGAGCAAACCTGGCAGTATGCTGCAGCTGGGGGAACATGACTGCCAGATTGCTGTCCTTCTTGGGCACCCCCTCTCTCTGGGCTCACGTTACTGCCTTCCTCTAGCTGGGTACCATCATCGGAGCCTTCAAAATGCTGGGCATCCTCCTGGAGCATGTACCCAACACTGTGGTCAAACAGTTCGAGGGACTCCTCAGGAGGACATGGTGGGGCTAGGGAAGGAGTGACTGATGCCATTGAGCCGAGGGAAGAGGCCGGGTTGGCAGCTGCTTTGCCAGACAAAGTACCCTGAGCCTGGATGAGAGAGGATGAGGAGGATGAGGACGGCTTGGTCATCCACTCTACCAAGCCTTCCACATGTTGCGGCTCAACACGTCCAGCTGCCAAAAAAAAAGGACAAGCGTGTCCCACGGCCACGTGCTGATGAGGATGCACCGTCTCCACGACCAGCACTGTTGCCTCTAGACACAGAGCCTGCTTGCCCTCTTTTATTGGCTTGTGACTGTCTGCCTCTCCTTGTTGGCCTTCCAGACATACTAATGGCCTGCAGTGAGATGTAGCTGCACAAAGCTGGGATGTATATATATACTGATACTGCAGCTAGCAGAATCAACTGCCTGCCTGTAGTATTATTAGTATGAGAACACCAGCAATTATCTTCAGGTAGCTTTAGGTGCACACTGTGCAGAGGACACAGTACACTAACTGTAAATACTGTAGCTGCCTGCCTGTGGTATTAATAGGATCAGAAGAACACCAACAATTTTATTCAGGTAGCTTTAGGTGCACACTGTGCAGAGGACACAGTACACTAACTGTAAATACTGTAGCTGCCTGCCTGTAGTATTAATAGGAGCAGAAGAACACCACCAATTTTCTTCAGGTAGCTTTAGGTGCACACTGTGCAGAGGACACAGTACACTAACTGTAGATACTGTAGCTGCCTGCCTGTGATATTAATAGGATCAGAAGAACACCACCAATTGTCTTCAGGTAGCTTTAGGTGCACACTGTGCAGAGGACACAGTACACTAACTGTAAATACTGTAGCTGCCTTCCTGTGATATTAATAGGATCAGAAGCACACCAACAATTTTATTCAGGTAGCTTTTGGTGCACACTGTGCAGAGGACACAGTACACTAACTGTAAATACTGTAGCTGTCTGCCTGTAGTAATAATAGGAGCAGAAGAACACCACCAATTTTTTTCAGGTAGCTTTAGGTGCACACTGTGCAGAGGACACAGTACACTAACTGTAGATACTGTAGCTGCCTGCCTGTGATATTAATAGGATCAGAAGAACACCACCAATTTTCATCAGGTAGATTTAGGTGCACACTGTGCAGAGGACACAGTATACTAACTGTAAATACTGTAGCTGCCTGCCTGTGGTATTAATAGGAGCAGAAGAACACCACCAATTTTTTTCAGGTAGCTTTAGGTGCACACTGTGCAGAGGACACAGTACACTAACTGTAAATACTGTAGCTGCCTGCCTGTAGTATTAATAGGAGCAGAAGAACACCACCAATTTTCTTCAGGTAGCTTTAGGTGCACACTGTGCAGAGGACACAGTACACTAACTGTAGATACTGTAGCTGCCTGCCTGTGATATTAATAGGATCAGAAGAACACCACCAATTGTCTTCAGGTAGCTTTAGGTGCACACTGTGCAGAGGACACAGTACACTAACTGTAAATACTGTAGCTGCCTGCCTGTAGTATTAATAGGAGCAGAAGAACACCACCAATTTTCTTCAGGTAGCTTTAGGTGCACACTGTGCAGAGGACACAGTACACTAACTGTAGATACTGTAGCTGCCTGCCTGTAGTAATAATAGGAGCAGAAGAACACCACCAATTTTTTTCAGGTAGCTTTAGGTGCACACTGTGCAGAGGACACAGTACACTAACTGTAGATACTGTAGCTGCCTGCCTGTGATATTAATAGGATCAGAAGAACACCACCAATTTTCATCAGGTAGATTTAGGTGCACACTGTGCAGAGGACACAGTATACTAACTGTAAATACTGTAGCTGCCTGCCTGTGGTATTAATAGGAGCAGAAGAACACCACCAATTTTTTTCAGGTAGCTTTAGGTGCACACTGTGCAGAGGACACAGTACACTAACTGTAAATACTGTAGCTGCCTGCCTGTGGTATTAATAGGAGCAGAACAACAGCAATTGTCTTCAGGTAGCTTTAGGTGCACACTGTGCAGAGGACACAGTACACTAACTGTAAATACTGTAGCTGCCTGCCTGTGGTATTAATAGGATCAGAAGAACACCAACAAATTTATTCAGGTAGCTTTAGGTGCACACTGTGCAGAAGACACAGTACACTAACTGTAAATACTGTAGCTGCCTGCCTGTGGTATTAATAGGATCAGAAGAACACCACCAATTTTCTTCAGGTAACTTTAGGTGCACACTGTGCAGAGGACACAGTACACTAAATGTAACTACTGTAGCTGCCTGCCTGCGGTATTAATAGGAGCAGAACACCACCGATTTTCTTCAGGTAGCTTTAGGTGCACACTGTGCAGAGGACACAGTACAATAACTGTAAATACTGTAGCTGCCTGCCTGTGGTATTAATAGGAGCAGAACAACAGCAATTGTCTTCAGGTAGCTTTAGGTGCACACTGTGCAGAGGACGCACTACACTAACTTGTAAATACTGCAACTGCCTGCGGTACTAATAGGAGCAGAAGAACACCACCAATTTTCTTCAGGTAGCTTTAGGTGCGCACTGTGCAGAGGACACAGTACAATAACTGTAAATACTGTAGCTGCCTGCCTGTGGTATTAATAGGAGCAGAACAACAGCAATTGTCTTCAGGTAGCTTTAGGTGCACACTGTGCAGAGGACGCACTACACTAACTTGTAAATACTGCAGCTGCCTACGGTACTAATAGGAGCAGAAGAACACCACCAATTTTTTAAGGTAGCTTTAGGTGCACACTGTGCAGAGGACACAGTACACTAACTGTAAATACTGTAGCTGCCTGCCTGTGGTATTAATAGGAGCAGAACAACAGCAATTGTCTTCAGGTAGCTTTAGGTGCACACTGTGCAGAGGACACAGTACACTAACTGTAAATACTGTAGCTGCCTGCCTGTGGTATTAATAGGATCAGAAGAACACCACCAATTGTCTTCAGGTAGCTTTAGGTGCACACTGTGCAGAGGACACAGTACACTAACTGTAAATACTGTACCTGCCTGCCTGCGGTATTAATAGGAGCAGAAGAACACCACCAATTTTCTTCAGGTAGCTTTAGGTGCACACTGTGCAGAAGACACAGTACAATAACTGTAAATACTGTAGCTGCCTGCCTGTGGTATTAATAGGAGCAGAACAACAGCAATTGTCTTCAGGTAGCTTTAGGTGCACACTGTGCAGAGGACGCACTACACTAACTTGTAAATACTGCAGCTGCCTGCGGTACTAATAGGAGCAGAAGAACACCACCAATTTTCTTCAGGTAGCTTTAGGTGCACACTGTGCAGAGGACACAGTACAATAACTGTAAATACTGTAGCTGCCTGCCTGTGGTATTAATAGGAGCAGAACAACAGCCATTGTCTTCAGGTAGCTTTAGGTGCACACTGTGCAGAGGACGCACTACACTAACTTGTAAATACTGCAGCTGCCTACGGTACTAATAGGATCAGAAGAACAGCACCAATTTTCTTCAGGTAGCTTTAGGTGCACACTGTGCAGAGGACACAGTACACTAACTGTAAATACTGTAGCTGCCTGCCTGTGGTATTAATAGGAGCAGAAGAACACCACCAATTTTCTTCAGGTAGCTTTAGGTGCACACTGTGCAGAGGACACAGTACAATGACTGTAAATACTGTAGCTGCCTGCCTGTGGTGTTAATAGGAGCAGAACAACAGCAATTGTCTTCAGGTAGCTTTAGGTGCACACTGTGCAGAGGACACAGTACACTAACTCTAAATACTGTAGCTGCCAGCCTCTGGTATTAATAGGATCAGAAGAACACCACCAATTTTCTTCAGGTAGCTTTAGGTGCACACTGTGCAGAGGACACAGTACACTAACTGTAAATACTGTAGCTGCCTGCCTGTGGTATGAAGAGGATCAGAAGAACACCAACAATTTTATTCAGGTATCTTTAGGTGCACACTGTCCAGAGGACACAGTACACTAACTGTAAAAACTGTAGCTGCCTGCCTGTGGTATTAATAGGAGCAGAACAACAGCAATTGTCTTCAGGTAGCTTTAGGTGCACACTGTGCAGAGGACGCACTACACTAACTTGTAAATACTGCAGCTGCCTACGGTACTAATAGGATCAGAAGAACACCACCAATTTTCTTCAGGTAGCTTTAGGTGCACACTGTGCAGAGGACGCACTACACTAACTGGTAAATACTGTGGCTGCCTGCGGTACTAATAGGATCAGAAGAACACCACCAATTTTCTTCAGGTAGCTTTAGGTGCACACTGTGCAGAGGACGCACTACACTAACTGTAAATACTGTAGCTGCCTGCGGTACCAATAGGATCAGAAGAACACCACCAATTTTCTTCAGGTAGCTTTAGGTGCACACTGTGCAGAGGACACAGTACACTAACTGTAAATACTGTAGCTGCCTGCCTGTGGTATTAATAGGATCAGAAGAACACCACCAATTTTCTTCAGGTAGCTTTAGGTGCACACTGTGCAGAGGACACAGTACACTAACTGTAAATACTGTAGCTGCCTGCCTGTGGTATTAATAGGAGCAGAACAACAGCAATTGTCTTCAGGTAGCTTTAGGTGCACACTGTGCAGCGCACGCACTACACTAACTTGTAAATACTGCAGCTGCCTACGGTACTAATAGGATCAGAAGAACACCACCAATTTTCTTCAGGTAGCTTTAGGTGCACACTGTGCAGAGGAAGCGCTACACTAACTGTAAATACTGCAGCTGCCTGCGGTACTAACAGGATCAGAAGAACACCACCAATTTTCTTCAGGTAGCTTTAGGTGCACACTGTGCAGAGGACGCACTACACTAACTGTAAATACTGTAGCTGCCTGCCTGTGGTATTAATAGGATCATAAGAACACCACCAATTTTTTTCAGGTAGCTTTAGGTGCACACTGAGACATTGTCTCTTTACTGGAGGGGGCAATGTCTCTTTACTGGAGGGGCCATTGTCTCTTTACTGGAGGGGACATTGTCTCTTTACTGGAGGGGGCAATGTCTCTTTACTGGAGGGGGCACTGTCTCTTTTCTGGGGTGGGATGTCTCTTTACTGGAGGGGGCATTGTCTCTTTGCTGAAGGGGGCATTGTCTCTTTACTGGAGGGGGCATGTCTCTTTACTGGAGGGGGCATTGCCTCTTTACTGGAGGGGGAATTGTCTCTTTACTGGAGTGGGCAATGTCTCTTTGTTGGAGGGGGCACTGTCTCTTTGCTGGAGGGGGCATTGTCTCTTTGCTGAAGGGGGCATTGTCTCTTTGCTGGAGGGGGCATTGTCTCTTTGCTGGAGGGGGCATTGTCTCTTTGCTGGAGGGGGCATTGTCTCTTTGCTGGAGGGGGGCATTGTCTCTTTACTGGAGAGGGCATTGTCTCTTTACAGGAGGGGGCATTGTCTCTTTGCTGGAGGGGGCATTGCCTCTTTGCTGGAGGGGGCATTGCCTCTTTACTGGAGGGGGCATTGTTTCTTTGCTGGAGGGGGCATTGTCTCTTTGCTGGAGGGGGCATTGTCTCTTTACTGGAGGGGGCATTGTCCCTTTACTGGAGGGGGCATGTCTCTTTACTGGAGGGGGCATTGTCTCTTTACTGAGGGGGCATTGTCTCTTTACTGAGGGGGCATTGTCTCTTCACTGGAGGGGGCAATGTCTCTTTACTGGAGGGGGCAATGTCTCTTTACTGGAGAGGGAAGCTTCTCTTTACTGGAGAGGGCATTGCATCTTTGCTGGAGGGGGCATTGCATCTTTGCTGGAGGGGGCATTGTCTCTTTGCTGGAGGGGGCATTGTCTCTTTGCTGGATGGGGCATTGTCTCTTTACTGGAGGGGGCATGTCTCTTTATTGGAGTGGGCATTGTCTCTTTACTGGAGGGGGCATTGTCTCTTTGCTGGAGGGAGCAATGGCACGGCTCCCAACTGTCCCTGATTTGGAGCAATGTCCCTCTGTCCCTCTTTCCCCTCATCTGTCCCTCATTTTGGTCTGATCTATGAAGTTGTATATAAAATGCACTTTTTATCTTTCAAAAAGTGTTTCCCAGTGCTAAACCTTTCATCCAAATTCTGAATTGCTACATTTGTAAATTTTAAAAGCCAATATAAAGGAATAGTAGTGGTAAAAAAAAGCTCTTGTGGATTTAATGAACTTTTTTTGGGGGGTTAATTCTCCTTTGAAGGGGTGTGGCAGGGGGCGTGTCCAATGCCAACATATGTTTGCTAGTAGGTGTCCCTCATTCCCATCTCAAAATGTTGGGAGGTATGTAATGTCTCTTTACTGGAGGGGGCATTGTGTCTTTGCTGGAGGGGGCAATGTCTCTGTGCTGGAGGGAGCAATTACTCTGTGCTGAAGTGGGCAATGTCTCTTTGCTAGAGGGGGCAATGTCTCTTTACTGGAGGGGGCATTGTCTCTTTGCTGGAGGGGGCATTGTCTCTTTGCTGGAGGGGGCAATTTCTCTTTTCTGGAGGGGCAATGCATCTTTGCTGGAGGGATCATTGTCTCTTTGCTGGAGGGGGCATTGTCTCTTTACTGGAGGGGGCATTGTCTCTTTACTGGAGGGGGCAATGTCTCTTTACTGGAGGGGGAAATTTATGTTTTCTGGAGGGGCATTTCATCTTTGCTGGAGGGGGCATTGTCTCTTTGCTGGAGGGGGCAATTTCTCTTTGCTGGAGGGGGCATTGTCTCTTTGCTGGATGGGCATGATTTCCTTTTTTTAGATGGGGGGGGTGCAGCATTTCATTCTTGGACCCACCAGGCAGCACAATGTCTTGGGCCAGCCCTGGCTCTAAGCCCCGTGTACATTGAGTGCGGCTTTGAAATTTGAAATTTCAAAGCTGCATTTCAGTGCAACTGTGGGTGCAACTTTAAAGATATCTGTGCGGCTTCATGCACAGATGTCTGTTGAAGTCGCACCCAAAACGTACTACTTTTTGAATCGAAGGGGCACTGTAAAGTCGGCATCGCATCAATTTAAACACTGCCCTTGCAGGCAATAGGATGCGACTTGTCATGCGATTTGAGCTGTCAAATCGCATGACAAATCGGTCCAATGTGAACGGGAGGGCAAAAAGGACCATGAGCTTTTTTTGGGTGACAGCGTCGTGCATCGTGCTGCAATTGTGGCAAAGTCACGGCGCAATTGGGGTGCCATTAGAAGCAATGGCATTGCAAACACATTTAAAATTGCAGAGCGGAATCACGGTGATTCCACCCGCAATCATGTGTGAATGCAGCCTTAGACTGCCTCCTGAGATGACTGACTTAGGCATCTCAGGAGGCAGCAGGGGCTCAACGCCATTTTCACCTAGGTAAGGAACAAGGGAGTGCTGCAGTGCAGTACCAAAAAGGTAAAAAGTGCTTTATAACATTTGTATCCAATTGTGAGAGGAGTCAGGAGAGAAACGTTATTTTATTGGCTGAAGTTCCGCTCTAAGGAGATATTGGGATGGTGTTGTCACAGCCCTTACAGTAGTATTAAAACCAAATAAAAAAATCTTAATACATTGCAGCTTACTAGTTCTTAGATGTGGTGGATGCATTCGATTTCTTTTTTCCTTTGTGTATAATGGGTGATCTGCTCAGTAAGCCCCGTTTCACACTGATGCGATGCAGGAAACGCAGCAAATCCTGTGCGTTTCCCACACCGCATTGTAATTATACACCCTCCATCTGATCTTCTGCAAGTGTCAATGTTAGATTAACAGCACTCCGAAACAGCAGTTAATTTAACAGACCAAGCTGTCCAGCAAAAGTGGCAGTTGGAAACAAAGCAGTTAACACAGGCAGGGGTGCTGTTATTCATTTAATAAAACCTTCATCCCAATATGGCTTGCAAAATGAGAAAATGTACAAAATGAATGGCGGTTAGAGAAACGGTAGTTAAATTCCACACGAGATGGTATTTTACCCCCTCCAGATTGAATAGATTTAGTCCCTTGATCCCAGGGAACTGCCCTGACAGGGGTACACACCTCCACATTTTTTGGAGCTGCAAAGTCCTTCAACCCCTATGGCTAAAAATATCTAACAAGGTAGCCCAGATCACTGGAATACATTATACTCTGACCTATCAGATAGGCCTACTTTTTGCAGCCCCCCCCCCCCCCAGCTCAAAAACTAGCCCACACACTCTTCAGTGCGGTACACTGGGCCATAGCCCTGCACTGGAGATCACCAGCAGTTCCCTGGAATCAAATATTACATCGCATGGAGGCGATCCGTCTTATGGAGGGAGTCCACCACACCTTGAAGGACACCATGCCAGTGTTCGACAAGAAATGGGCCCCCTGGTTATCATATGATCTATAGGGTTCTCGGAAGGTGAATACACATACGTGAGGTGCCTCACTGCTAATAGGTCAGAGCCCCCGTTTCTTTTTTTATTTTTTCCAGATTTTGCTTTTTTTCTTCTTGTTTTTCCCTCTTCTTTTTCTTCATCCTTTCTTACAATTTTTGCATATTGTGCCCTTAGGATTTTTGTTTCCTATATACAATACAGATAATTCTAGATACCGGTTAGGGCATTGACAAATTCTGGTTGTGAATGATTTTGCCACTTCCTTAATTGAATACAAGTATTATGTACATGAAGAGAATTTGTAAATGATGAAATGAATGTATGTTTTTCTTTTCAACAAAATAAAAATCATTGGTAATAAAAAATAATAAAACCTTCATCCCAAAAGTTTGCTGGAACTGCTTTTAACCACTTCAGCCCCGGAAGGATTTACCCCCTTAATGACCGGGCCATTTTTTGCGATATGGCACTGCGTCGCTTTAACTAACAATTGCACGGTCGTGTGACGCTGTACCCAAATTAAATTGATGTCCTTTTTTTCCCACAAATAGAGCTTTCTTTTGATGTCATTTGATCACCTCTGTGGTTTTTATTTTTTGCGCTATAAACAAAGAAAGAACATAAATTTAGAAATTTAAAAAATATAAAAAAATGAATTATTCATTCATTATTTTATTTATTTATTATTTCATTTATTATTCATCTGTTTAGGCCAATATGCATTCTGCTACATATTTTTGGTAAAAAAAATTGCAATAAGCTTATATTCATGGGCACAGTGAGGCTGCAATGGTGGGCACAGTGAGGCTGCATTCATGGGCACAGTGAGGCTGCAATGGCGGGCACAGTGAGGCTGCATTAACGGGCACAGTGATTCTGCAATGGTGGGCACAGTGAGGCTGCATACACGGGCACAGTGAGGCTGCAGTGGTGGGCACAGTGAGGCTCCATACACGGGCACAGTGAGGCTGCAGAGGTGGGCACAGTGAGGCTGCATTCATGGACACAGTGAGGCTGCATTTGATGTGCACAGTGAGGTTGCATTCACGGGCACACTGAGGCTGCATTCACGGGCACAGTAAAGCTGCATTTGATGGGAAATCGTGCGTGATTGTGTAGACAGGGCCTCAGTGCACTGCATTGCCTATAATGGGCCTATAATGCTCTTAAGATGGCACTGCTGGGTGTGTTCTAACTCTGTGGGGGATGGGCTTCCTGGAACAACACAGAGAGCGCTGTTCCCGATCACTAGGAACAGCAGATCTCTGAGTTGTCCCCTGTCAGAACGGGGATCCGCCTTGTTTACATAGGCAGAGCCCCGTTCTGCCTCTCTGTACCGCGATCGCAGGGGCTGGCAAACATTGAGTCCTCCGGACCCGCGAAAGCGTTCCCGCGCCCCCACATTTCCACATGCACGGCCTGACGTACAGGTACGTTGGTTTGTGCAACCGCAGTATATATGCGGCAAGTGAATATAGTGTTAGCTGGAGCTTTAAACTAAAACTAAGGACAACAGTTTTATCTTTTTCATTTTGAAAAGGGTAACCCGCCCAATGTTCCCAGAAAAGTAATAGGGGGGAAATCTTCCACTAGTGATTTCCTCTCACTTGTTTGTCTATGGGACAGGAAGTATAGGGAAATCTGCACAATGGAACACGGTGAAAAAAAATTCTAATGGGGTTATTACCTTCCCTTACTCTATCCAGGGAAAGGAAAAAGCTTTGCCTATAATTCTACTTTAACCACTTCATAACTGCATTATAGCCGAAAAGCAGCTACAGTGCGGCTCTGCATCTGGCGCACTCTGTGGTCGAGTTAAAGGGCCAATCACAGCAGCCATTTACCATGGGATCAGCTGTGTCCAATGACAGCTGATCAAAATGTAAACAGACTTGATGGTTATTAGCAGTACTTTCCTCATGCACTGTCGCAGGCTGAGGAAAGCAGAGCTGGTAACCGGCAAGTGTGACGGGGGCACGTACACAGATAATCAGGGCACTGATCATCAGTGCACCCCAATCATGCCCATCAGTGCCACCTATCAGTGCCTCTTCATTAGTGCCACCTATCAGTTGCCATCATTGTCAACTATCAGTGCCTCCTCATTAGTGACACCTATCAGTGCCCATCAGTGCCACCTATCAGTGCCTCCTCATTATGCACGCAGCATCATCAGTTCCTCCTCATCCATGCCCGTCAGTGCCGTGTCATCAGTGCCCATGAGTGCAGCCTATCAGTGCCCACCAGTGCAGCCTTATCAGCGCACATCAATGAAGAAGAAAAATTATATATTTGCTTTGTTCGTTTGTGTTGGATAGCAACATGGTCTAATGTCGTATTTCTGGTATTTCATTTCCTGGTTGATACAGCCAGGTGGCCTAAGTTGGAATGTAACCAGTTGCACTTTAAAGCTTGGTAGCATATCAGAATCGACATCAGCTTAACTTGGCTCAGGCACATCTATTGGTGACAATACCTTGCAAGTAATCTTCAAAGAGAGCCATGGCTGCCAGATGATTGATGAAGGTGGGTGACGAAGATCAAAGGATCAACAGGCACCATGACATGGACAATGCTGCCCCCTAGAGACCAAAGTACAGCAGGACAGACAGTAATATTATCTGTTGAGAAGTACTGCCCCAATAAATGCTGATTTGTCGAAAGTCTAACTGGGATGGCACTGGGGTTGGGTTTGAATGGTGTATGTTTGAAGTATAAAAAGGACTGAATGAGTCCAAGAGCCCCCTCTTCCCTCTTTTCGCTGTTGGTTCAAGCCGAATGGCTGCCTAAGCCACATGGCTATCTCTCTTGGTCACCTGAGCCCAGCTCGAAGAAGCAAGTCTCACGGAGAGCCTTGTGATAAGTATCTTTGATTCTTGTATTTGATATTCTGATATGATGTGTATTGTTGGTATATGTTTGTAATATCTTTCTTTAGTATTAATTATGTTAGCGCTTTCCTATGTTCTTGGGAAATAAATAAGACTTTGTTATTAAGCCGTGTGCTTGGTTTTCATAGCTAACCTTGTATTATTGTGATATCAATAGTAACTTGTGCTCAGAGTTTTTTTTATAGAATAGCAAACTATAGGGATAGACAAATATATAGGTACAATAATATTTATTGTACCAATTTACTTCAGTTTGTTTAGCAAAAAATTAAAAACCCAGTGGTGATTAAATACCACCAAAAGAAAGCACTATCTGTCTAAAAATAAATGATAAAAATAGAATTTAGGTACAGTGTTGCATGACCGCGCAATTGACATTCAAAGTGTGAGAGCGCTGAAAGCTGAAAATTGGCCTGGGCAGGAAGGGCGTAAAAGAGGCCAGTATTGAAGTGGTCACAATTTCTTTCCTAATAATACCACTGGCAAAAAGTACCATTTTAGTGGCCAGTTGACAACCTTAAAGTACAGGTCCACATTTAAAAGTTGACCCTTCTCATCCTATAGAATTGGCATTTATCATTATAATGAATGTGTAATGCAATAATTTATTTTAGGAGTCTGAGGACAGATCCCCTATCCCTGGAAGAAGCAGTTAGTCTGTAATAGAAATGGCACAGGTGTCCATTAACCTGGATGTGGGGTAAATAGAGGTGTACAAAGAAACCAAACAAACAAAACGGGTTGGTAATGTTGGGATTGTGCATACTGTGACAGAGGGAGGCTCTGTCATTGGAAGAATATAGGAAAATGGCACACAGGATTCACATTTAGGGTTAATGTTCAAAACTATCATTTCTGATAGAAAGCTGTGTTTTCGGCTTTCTCCAGATTCTGTAGTTTTGGTTTGGAACAGTCAATCCTGTGTCCGGGTTTTGATAGATGCCTGCAATCTGGCTGACTGCACAGGTGTGCAAGGTCATTATATACTCAGGTCTGAGGATAGCTCAGAGCGCCCAGTATGGAGACAGTTTCCAGTGAGGGAGAAGGAAGGTCTCACCTAGGGTCAGGGGGCCTTAGCCAGAAGCCATGAAACTAGAGTTGCCACCTCATCCCTTTAAACCCAAACACATATTAATTAGACAGGTTCTGGGGGTGATTAAGGTGGTAATTAATCTCACTTGGTGCCTTACCTGCATTAAATTAGACTCAGAACCTGTGTTATCCATATGTGTTTGGGTTTAAAGGGATGAGGTGGCAACCCTACATGAGACAGAGGTCTCATTGAGCGGTCAGAAGGCAAAGCCAGAAGCCAAGAGAGAGAGGGTCTCATCAAGGAGTCAGAGGACCCAACCAGGGGACAGCAGGTCTCTGTTCCAGGAGTCAGGTCGGCTCCTATCGAGGTGTCAGGAGAACCCCGATCCATAGGCAAGAAGTGGGCCATGCAGCAGGGTACTGTGACTAAAGGGCAGAGAGCCAAGTGTTCCAGGAGAGCTGGACAACCCAGTCAAAGGGACAGGTAAGAGGAGAAGCAGTGCTGCCAAAAACTGTGCCTGGTGGCTTTGTATTTTTTCGTTTGTGCAAAAAACCCCTGAGCAACTGATGTATAGGTGAACTTTCCGTTTATTGAATAAAAGTTGGCTTCCACATCCTAAAATACAGTTTTGCACTGGAGCAACTCTTTGCAAATGCACCTACTGCTTGAGTTTAATCACCCAATTTTACTGGCTTAAAGATAAAAGCGGTTGTATACCCGCAGACGAAAAAAAACCCAAAAAAACCTGTAGGGCTGCACCACATACTAGCTCATTATGAAATACTTGCCTTGGAATGAAGTGTCGATGGCGCATCCTGGTCATTTTCCCTTCTCTGTTTCTTCCGGGTTAACGGCTCCGGTGCTTTGATTGGCCGGAGCCGCAATGATGTCACTCCACCGTTTCAGCACGATACGCTGGACCTTCACTGTGCATGCGCCACTGCATGCAGGGTGAATATCTCCTAAACCCTGTTTAGGAGATATTCATTTTACCTACAGGTAAGCCTTATTATAGGCTTACCTGTAGGTAAAAATGTTAAAAAGGGGTATACAACCACTTTAAGGCTCTGTTTCGACTTGTGCAACTTGTCCTGCGACTTGGGACTGTAAAGTCACATGACAACGGTTTCCAATGAGTACTGTTCATATCTGTGCGACTTCAATGTAGTCCCTGCGCTACTTTGGTCCCACTTTGATGTGACCTGAGGTCCATAGACCTCAATAACACACAGGCATTGCTTCAAGTAGCATCAGAATCGCGGCAAAAAAGTGCGTGACTTTCAGGTCACAATAGTGGAAAACTAGGCCTAGGCACAGGTGCCAATCAGAGCACACTATCCATTTTCTCAATGAATGCAAAGTTTTCTCTGCCTGGATGAGGGGGAGACTGTGAGGGCCACTGCCCTGTTTGTTCAACTCATCCAATCACAAAAGCTTTCCATTCATTGAGAAAATGCAAAGTACTCCTTGAAAGGCCCCCCAGTGCCAAGAAAGCGACCTCCTGTGTTCACAATACAGCCCAGCGTGGGACCTAAAAGCTAGCAGTGCCTACTTCAGTGATTTCCAAATTCCAGTGAATTCCACAAGTATGGCACATACAATGTAAATATGCAAAAAATTACCATACTTGGAATCAGGGGCGTTGCTAGACCTACTAAAGATCTGGGGCTAGAGCCCATAGCAGCGAAGTAAAGAAAGACATACGCTTGGGCGGGCATACACATGTATATAATAAAAATGTGTGTGTGTGTATATGTATGTCTATCTATCTATCTATCTATCTATCTATCTATCTATCTATCTATCTATCTATCTATCTATCTATCTATCTATCTATCCAAGAGGTGATGCAGAGGCTGCGGACATGGTACAGGAGATGTCAGAGGCCGCGGGCATGGTACAAGAGATGTCCGAGGCTGCGGGCATGGTACAGACCACCCCCCTCCATCAGTACAGACCCCCTCTCAGTACAGATCACCCCTCCCTTAGTATAGACCTCCTCCCATCAGTATAGACACCCCCTCAATGCAGTCACCCCCCCTCAGTGCAGAACCCTATCAGTATAGAACCTCCTCAGTGCAGACCCCCATCAGTAGACACCTCACCTCAGTGCAGACCCCCCAATCAGTATATACACCCCTCTCCGTGCAGACCCCCCATTAGTATAGACACCCCCCCTCAGAACAGCACTGACGGATATACTGTACACAGTGGCGTGTCACTCGTGATCCTCCTCCTCCTGTGTGGATGTAAACAGAGAGGAGGGGAAGGCGGCCCCCACCCCCCCAGCGACACCACTGCCTCAGGCTCCCACTGTGTCACTCAGGTTACGTGACATCACTGGTTGCTAGACCCTGGGCGGCTCTAGCAACCAGTGCAGTGGCAGAACAAAGTAAAATGGCTGAGATGTTAGTTATCTACACGGCGCCCACATCCGCCACTGATGGTATTGCTTCCCCCAGTGAGAGACTCGGGGCTATGGGCCCCAGATTCGGGGCTATAGCCCCAATAGCCACCCCCTAGCAACGCCTCTGTTTGGAATTCAGTTTTAAAGGACTATTCATTTGTCCTTTATTCATTTCCTCAACCCCTGGTGAGTTCAGTCTGCCATGTTGAAGAGTTACCTTCCTTCCCGTTTCAGCAATCATTACTGCGCGATGGGCAGTGCAACGCAAGAGTTTTGCTGCATCAAAACGGACAAGTGTAAATAGGCGCTAAGATTACGTGCAAAAATATATTCTATTCTTTAACATAAGTAATTTTCTTATAATCCACAACTTTCATCATAATCCTGGTGTTCCTGCCATTGTAGGTCTTTAATCAGGTACATCCTGTCGTGGATTGACAATGCTGTGTCTGTAGGTGGGGTGCAGCGTGGTGCGGCAGGAATAACACACTCAGTCCCAGTGCAAGGAAAGAACTTGGACTGAAAATAACCTGGTGGGAAGGCAGCATAGCCAAGAGCACCCACAGTTCCAACAGAGTGTAGAGAGCAAGAATCAGCCAAACCGACAGAGCGGGTAGTAGGGTTGCCACCTCATCCCTTTAAAACAGAACACATATTAATTACACAAGTTCTGTGGCTGATTAAGGTGGTAATTAGACTCACTTGGTGCCTTATCTGCATTAAAATAGCCACAGAACCTGTGTAATTCATATGTGTTTAGATTTAAAGGGATGAGGTGGCAACCCTAGCCTGTAGACAGAAGAAGAATGTGGCCTGGTCATCTTGTGCCCACACAGGCAGGTGCCCAGAAAAGTTGAGAGCCCTAAGTTTTCCCTCCTTGTCAGGAATCTTTCCCTGTCGCTAGTACTGTCCCTACCAGGCAGGTTACCTGTCCCTACTCTACCCACTCGCTTCCCCAGTGACCAAGGAAACCATAGAGGAACCCTGTTCCTCCTGACTTCCTTTCCAACTGCAGTGCCGCTGCGGGAGAATGCCACCTGCAGTGGAGAAATTAGACTGCACCTGCCTACATACAGTACATGTCCCTGTCTTTCAATTGCTCTCCTGCACAGTCACCCTGTCACATGCCCTTCCAGTGGAGACTACAAATGGCTCTTTCATTGCTACCACCAGAAAGTTTGTATAGAGTAACACCATACAGCTGATGCAGTGCAGACGTACGGACACCACCACCAAAGGAAAAAACACAGACCGACCAGAACACGCTTACAAAAAAAGTATGTATTTTTTTTAAAGTGTTGGGAGGATTAAGGTTTACTTAAAACCTGAAGATGGGATATAAAGTTTAAGTCCATTAACCACTTCAGCCCCGGAAGAATTTACCCCCTTTCTGACCAGAGCACTTTTTGCGATTCGGCACTGCGTCGCTTTAACGGACAATTGCGCGGTCGTGCGACGTGGCTCCCAAACAAAATTGACGTCCTCTTTTTCCCACAAATAGAGCTTTCTTTTGGTTGTATTTGATCACCTCTGCGGTTTTTATTTTTTGCGCTATAAATAAAAAAAGAGTGACAATTTTGAAAAAAACGCATTATTTTTTACTTTGTGCTTTAATAAAAATATCCCCCAAAAATATATAAAAAATGTTTTTTTCCTCAGTTTAGGCCGATCGTATTCTTCTACATATTTTTGGTAAAAAAAAAAATCGCAATAAGCGATTATTGATCGGTTTGCGCAAAAGTTATAGCGTTTGCAAAATTGGGGATAGTTTTATGGCATTTTTATTAATGTATATATATATTTTTTTTTTAAAATGGCGGCGATCAGCGATTTTTATTGTGACTGCAACATTATGGCGGACACATCGGACATTTTTCACACATTTTTGGGACCATTGTCATTTATACAGCAATCAGTGCTATACAAATACTCTGATTCCTGTGTAAATGACACTGGCAGTGAAGGGGTTAACCACTAGGTGGCAGTGTAGGGGTTAAGTGTTTCCTAGGGGCGTGTTTCTAACTGTGGGGGGCATGGCTGTGTGTGACACGTCACTGATCTCTGCTCCGATGACAGGGAGCAGAGATCAGTGACACTGTCACTAGGCAGAACGGGGAGATGCTTGTTTACATTAGCATCTCCCCGTTCTTCCTCCCCGTGAGGCGATCGCAGGTATCCCCGCGGCGATCGAGTCTGCGGGACCCGCGACCCGACTCACGGAGCTTGCCGCTGGCCGCCTCTTAAAGGGGAACGTACAGGTACGTGATTCTGCCTGTATGAGCCCGTATATCGTTGTGAGGCGGTCGGCAAGCGGTTAATTTGCTGTGAAAAATACAGACCTCATTAGGTAAACTGTATACAGTGCCTTGAAAAAGTATTCATACCCATTGAAATTTTCTACATTTTGTCATGTTACGACCAAAAACATAAGTGTATTGTATTGGGATTTTATGTGAGAGACCAACACCAAGTGGCTCATAATTGTGAATTGGAAGGAAAATGATAAATGGTTTTCAATTTTTTTTACAAATAAATATCTGAAAAGCGTGGCGAGCATTTGTATTCAGCCCCTTTTACTCTGATACCCCTAACTAAAATCTAGTGGAACCAATTGCCTTCAGAAGATACCTAATTAGTAAATAGAGTCCACCTGTGTGTAATTTATTCTCAGTATAAATACAGCTATTCTGCGAAGCCCAGTGGCGTAGCGTGGGGGGTGCGGGGGGTGCCGTGGCCCCGGGCGCGAAATTTAGGGGGGCGCAATTTCGTGCCAGTAGTGTCACTACTGGCTGCCTCCTCCTAATTTCTTTTCCTGTGTCCCCCGCGCTCCGCCGCCATGTCTAGTGTTTTGCACCCTGTGATTGGGCGTATGGGGGTCATGTGCGGCGTGGGGCTGGCCTATCCGCGATCACAGTCGCTCCTGAAGTCCCGCCTCCGCACATGACCCCCATTCGCCCAATCACAGTGCGCCGGGAAAAATGAATATGGCGGCCGGAGCGCAGGGGAGACGAGAGTGTGAGCGCCGGGGCAGATGTCTTCTCATCCTCCAGACCGATGCAACACAATAAGGTAAGAAATAGATAAACGGGGGGGGAGAGAAGAGACAGGCGCCGTATATGTAGTGTCAGTACAGGAAGACTAGGCAGGACAGTATAGTGTAGTGGACAGTGTAGTATAGTGTAGTGGTCAGTATAGTGGTGTGGACAGTGTAGTATTGTGGTCAGTACAGTGTAGTGGACAGTGTAGTGTAGTGGTCAGTACAGTGTAGTGGTCAGTGTAGTATTGTGGTCAGTGTAGTGTAGTGGACAGTATAGTGTAGTGGTCAGTACAGTGTAGTGGTCAGTGTAGTATTGTGGTCAGTGTAGTGTAGTGGACAGTATAGTGTAGTGGACAGTATAGTGTAGTGGTCAGTATAGTATAGTGGACAGTGTAGTGTAGTGGTCAGTGTAGTGTAGTTGTCAGTGTAGTGTAGTGGTCAGTGTAGTGTAGTGGTCAGTACAGTGTAGTGGACAGTGTAGTATTGTGGTCAGTATAGTGTAGTGGACAGTGTAGTGTAGTGGTCAGTGTAGTGTAGTGGTCAGTGTAGTGGTCAGTGTAGTGGTCAGTGTAGTGTAGTGGACAGTGTAGTGTAGTGTAGTGGTCAGTACAGTGTAGTGGACAGTGTAGTATTGTGGTCAGTGTAGTGGTCAGTACAGTGTAGTGGTCAGTGTAGTATAGTGGTCAGTGTAGTGGTCAGTACAGTGTAGTGGTCAGTGTAGTATAGTGGTCAGTGTAGTATAGTGGTCAGTACAGTGTAGTGGACAGTGTAGTATTGTGGTCAGTATAGTGTAGTGGACAGTGTAGTGGACAGTGTAGTGTAGTGGTCAGTGTAGTGTAGTGGTCAGTATAGTGTAGTGGTCAGTGTAGTGGTCAGTGTAGTGTAGTGGACAGTGTAGTGTAGTGGACAGTGTAGTGTAGTGGTCAGTACAGTGTAGTGGACAGTGTAGTATTGTGGTCAGTGTAGTGGTCAGTACAGTGTAGTGGTCAGTGTAGTATTGTGGTCAGTATAGTGTAGTGGTCAGTGTAGTATTGTGGTCAGTATAGTGTAGTGGTCAGTGTAGTATTGTGGTCAGTACAGTGTAGTGGACAGTGTAGTATTGTGGTCAGTGTAGTATAGTGGTCAGTACAGTGTAGTATTGTGGACAGTGTAGTATTGTGGTCAGTGTAGTATTGTGGTCAGTATAGTGTAGTGGTCAGTGTATTATTGTGGTCAGTATAGTGTAGTGGACAGTGTAGTGTAGTGGTCAGTACAGTGTAGTGGACAGTGTAGTATTGTGGTCAGTGTAGTATTGTGGTCAGTGTAGTATAGTGGTCAGTACAGTGTAGTGGACAGTGTAGTATTGTGGTCAGTGTAGTGGTCAGTACAGTGTAGTGGTCAGTACAGTGTAGTGGTCAGTGTAGTATAGTGGTCAGTGTAGTATTGTGGTCAGTATAGTGTAGTGGACAGTGTAGTGTAGTGGTCAGTACAGTGTAGTGGACAGTGTAGTATAGTGGACAGTGTAGTATAGTGGTCAGTGTAGTGTAGTAGACAGTATAGTGGTCAATGTAGTGTAGTTCTCAGTGTAGTGGTCAGTATAGTATAGTGGACAGTATAGTGGTTAGTGTAGTTCTCAGTGTAGTGGTCAGTATAGTGGTCAGTGTAGTGTAGTGGACAGTATAGTGGTCAGTGTAGTATAGTGGTCAGTATTGTATAGTGTAGTGGACAATGTAGTTCTCAGTGTAGTGGTCAGTTTAGTGGTTAGTGTAGTGGACAGTATAGTGGTCAGTGTAGTTCTTAGTGTAGTGGTCAGTACAGTGTAGTGGTCAGTACAGTGTAGTGGTCAGTGTAGTATTGTGGTCAGTGTAGTATTGTGGTCAGTATAGTGTAGTGGACAGTGTAGTATAAGGGTCAGTACAGTGTAGTGGACAGTGTAGTAAAGTGGACAGTGTAGTATAGTGGTCAGTGTAGTATAGTGGTCAGTGTAGTATTGTGGTCAGTGTAGTGTAGTAGACAGTATAGTGGTCAATGTAGTGTAGTTCTCAGTGTAGTGGTCAGTATAGTATAGTGGACAGTATAGTGGTTAGTGTAGTGGTCAGTGTAGTTCTCAGTGTAGTGGACAGTATAGTGGTCAGTGTAGTATAGTGGTCAGTATTGTATAGTGTAGTGGACAGTGTAGTTCTCAGTGTAGTGGTCAGTATAGTGGTCAGTGTAGTGTAGTGGACAGTATAGTGGTGAGTGTAGTTCTTAGTGTAGTGGACAGCATAGTGTAGTGGTCAGTGTAGTGTAGTGGTCAGTGTAGTTCTTAGTGTAGTGGACAGTATAGTATAGTGGTCAGTGTAGTGTGTAATGGTCAGTATAGGAATCAGGTAGGTCAGTACTATTGTATTTGAAGGGACTCGGGGAGTGATAAAAGTCCGCAGGTTAGGGGGGGGGGGGCGCAAATTACTTGCCTTGCCCCGGGTGCTGACAACCCACGCTACGCCACTGGCGAAGCCCTCAGAGGTTTGTTAGAGAACCTTAGTGAACAAACCGCATCATTAAGGAACACACCAGACAGGTCAGGGATAAAGTTGTGGAGAACTTTAAAGCAGGGTTAGGTTATAAAAAAAATATCCCAAGCTTTGAACATCTCATGGAGCTCTGTTCAATCCATAATCTGAAAATGGAAAGCGTATGGCACAACTGCAAACCTACCAAGACATGACCGTCCACCTAAACTGACAGGCCGGGCAAGAAGAGCATTAATCAGAGAAGCAGCCAAGAGGCCCATGGTAACTCTGGAGGAGCTGCAGAGATCCACAGCTCAGGTGGGAGAATCTGTCCACAGGACAACTATTAGTCGTGCTCTCCACAAATCTGACCTTTATGGAAGAGTGGCAAGAAGAAAGCCATTGTTGAAAGAAAACCATAAAAAGTCCTGTTTGTAGGTTGCGAGAAGCCATGTGGGGGACACAGCAAAGATGTGGAAGAAGGTGCTCTGGTCAGAGGAGACCAAAATTGAACTTTTTGGCCTAAAAGCAAAAGGCTACGTGGGGTGGAAAACTAACACTGCACATCACCCTGAACACACCATCCCCACCGTGAAACATGGTGGTGGCAGCATCCTGTTGTGGGGATGCCTTTCTTCAGCAGGGACAGGGAAGCTGGTCAGAGTTGATGGGAAGATGGAGCCAAATACAGGGCAATCTTAGAAGAAAACCTGTTAGATTCTGCAAAAGACTTGAGACTGGGGCGGAGGTTCACCTTCCAGCAAGACAACGACCCTAAACATATAGCCAGAGCTACAATGGAATGGTTTAGATCAAAGTATATTCATGTGTTATGCCTCGTACACACGGTCGGACATTGATCGGACATTCCGACAACAAAATCCTAGGATTTTTTCCGACGGATGTTGGCTCAAACTTGCCTTGCATACACACAGTCACACAAAGTTGTCGGAAAATCCAATCATTCTGAACGCGGTGACGTAAAACACATACGTCGGGACTATAGATGGGGCAGTAGCCAATAGCTTTCATCTCTTTATTTATTCTGAGCATGCGTGGCACTTTGCGCGTCGGATTTGTGTACACACGATTGGAAATTCCGACAACGGATTTTGTTGTTGGAAAATTTTATAGCCTGCTCTCAAACTTTGTGTGTCGGAAAATCCGATGGAAAATGTGTGATGGAGCCTACACACGGTCGGAATTTCCCACAACAAGGTCCTATCGCACATTTTCCGTCGGAAAATCCGACCGTGTGTACGGGGCATTAGAATGGCCCAGTCAAAGTCCAGACCTAAATCCAATTGAGAATCTGTGGCAAGACTTGAAAATTGCTGTTCAGACGCTCTCCATCCAATCTGACAGAGCTTGAGATATTTTGCAAATAAGAATGGGCAAAAATGTCACTCTCTAGATGTGCAAAGCCAGTAGAGACATCCCCAAAAAGACTTGCAGCTGTATTTGCAGCAAAAAGGTGGTTCTGCAAAGTATTGACTCAGGGGGCTGAATACAAATCCACTCCGCACTTTTCACATATTTATTTGTAAAACACTTTGAAAACCATTTATTATTTTCCTTCCTCTTCACTATTATGTGCCACTTTGTGTTGGTCTATCACATAAAATCTCAATAAAATACATTTACTTTTATTGGTTGTTACATGACAAAATGTGGAAAATTTCAAGGGGTATGAATACTTTTTCAAGGCACTGTACATGGCAATTTTTCACAGATTTTATCTTTTTTTTCTGTTTCACGATCTCAGTGTTGTAGTGAGAAAAGTTGCTGTGGCTGTCTCTCTTCAGAAGTAGACAAGCCTGACTACATTCAAACATTTGTGTTTTCCTTGTGGTGCAATTGTTTACATTCATTCGTCACACGTATTACCATCCCTGTGGAAGTTGTTTTTTTTAGATTTTTTTTAGCAGGACCTGCCTCCCCTTTTTTTTTTTTTTTTTTTTTTTTTTTTAGTACATTAAAATATAATCCTGCTTGCTGTTTATTTGATGCTGCTTCAAGCAAAATTCTCCTGATATGGAGGATAACACTTAAAATAAAATAAAATGTTATAGTACCTGCCTAAAATGCACATACCTACAATGTATGGAAAAGGCTACAGCCTCAATCTGGCCATACACTAGTACATTTTTGATTGCACATTCCTATGAACATTCTTAGTACATTCAATGACTTGACAAATGACATTCAAAAGTACTTCAAATTTGTATTTTATTTTAATATTTCATTTCAGAATGAATGGACTTTCCTCAGCTAAAACCATATACACTGTTAGAAATTCGTCCATTTGAGAACTTTCTCCATCATGAATTTTCTTGCCAATGTGGTAGAAAATGAACGTTGATTTGACCTCACTTAACGATTAGAAACTAAAATAAACATTTTTAAGGAGAAAAATGATAAATAAAATTCTACTAGGGTATGGCCAACTTTAGCAAGACTCCAGGTCCAAAGCTTAATGTTTATTCGAAACGTATTTTTTTTACGAAAACTCCCCTCTAGTCGTTTGCACTTCACAAAAGACCCCCTGCAGGGAGGAGAGAAGTCTTTTCTGATGTTAAGTCAAATTCCCATCCCCCAGCCAGGTATCTAAAGCATAGGTCAGCATTTCTTAACCTTTATTTCAAATGCACACCCCCCCAGTGGATTGCCCAATATGCCCCCATACATTATTTTACAAGACTGTGTTAATCTCCTCATTATCTCCAGTTCTACTGGTATCAGTAGGACTTCAAAAGAGGTCCAAAGACAGTGCATGTTTCTTTCCTTCAACCCGTGGTTTACATAATTACTCCATCAACACATACAGTGCTGACAGGGGAATCCCTCCTGCCAAGATATTATATTCTTCCCCCACCCCACCGCCGGGAGAAGACAGTGATAATTGCTAGAGGCTATAGAGAGGAGAGGGGGTCCACTAGCGCAAGTGAAAAAGGGGGGGTCTATACTGATAGAGGGGGTCTGCACTGAGGGGGTCTATACTAAAGAGGGGGTCTGCACTGAGGGGGGTCTATACTGATAGAGGGGGGTCTGCACTGAGGGGGGGTCTATACTGATAGAGGGGGTCTGCACTGAGGAGGGGTCTATACTGATAGAGGGGGTCTGCACTGATAGAGGGGGTCTGCACTGAGGGGGGTCTATACAGATAGAGGGGCTCTTGCACTGAGGGGGGTCTATACAGATAGAGGGGGTCTGCACTGAAGGGGGTCTATACTGATAGAGAGGGTCTGCACTGAGGGAGGTCTATACTGATAGAGGGGGTCTGCACTGAGGGGGGTCTATACTGATAGAGGGGGTCTGCACTGAGGGGGGTCTATACTGATAGAGGGGGTCTGCACTGAGGAGGGGTCTATACTGATAGAGGGGGTCTGCACTGAGGAGGGGTCTATACTGATAGAGGGGGTCTATACTGATTGAGGGGGTCTGCACTGAGAGGGGGTCTATACTGATAGAGGGGGTCTGTACTGAGGGGGGGTCTATACTGATAGAGGGGGTCTGCACTGAGGTGGGTCTATACAGATAAAGGGGCTCTTGCACTGAGGGGGTCTATACAGATAGAGGGGCTCTTGCACTGAGGGGGGTCTATACAGATAGAGGGGGTCTGCACTGAATGGGGTCTATACTGATAGAGGGGGTCTGCACTGAGGGAGGTCTATACTGATAGAAGGGGTCTGCACTGAGGGGGGTCTATACTGATAGAGGGGGTCTGCACTGAGGGGGGTCTATACTGATAGAGGGGGTCTGCACTGAGGGGGGTCTATACAGATAGAGGGGGTCTGCACTGAGGGGTTCTATACAGATAAGGGGTCTGCACTAAGGGGGGTCTGTACTGAGGAGGGACTATAGTTGGTGGGGGGGGGAGTGTGACACCATGTTTTTCAACCGCGGGTGACAGCAACCCTAGTGACGCCACTGGGTTTGGGATACCGATCCTTCTCGCCTGCAGAGGAAGTCCTTGCCATCTCAAGCTGACCAGAGATGGGTAGTACCAGGTTTCCCCATGAACACAAACAAGGTGGATGGAGTAATCCCCCCTGTCGGGATATTGTATTCTCGCATAGGGACTTGCCATTGTCATATTACAGTGATCAACAAAAATGTTCCATCATGCCCCTTCGACAGAAGTCATCAGACAATTTAGGAACAGTCACCCACTACTGAACGGGATGAATTTTTGATCAGTTTATGTCCAGCTTTAGGCCAGAGGGCCACCAGGAACCCCTAGCGGTCTCCTGCCCAACTCATACTCCAGGCCCTTCAGGGTGTACTAACCTTACTTACACAGAATGGCCATATTACACAACCCCGGTCACCCAATAACAGAATGTCCAACCAGCGTTTCCAAATGCTTTATTGAACAGTCTTTATTCCTTTACAAAATCCAGCTAGTGGCATAACTGTTCTCCAAATAGGACAGATAGTGGAGTTGGTGATCAGTACTCTGAGTCTATGTATGGCTACCTTGCCTTTTTGTTGTATGGAATGATATTTCACAGGACCAAGCTGGGGCCCGCAGAAGGAAAAATCTGCGGTAATTTCACCACCACAGACTGGAGTTTCTTCACATGCACTACTCTCCTCTTCACTAAAACTGCTCTCCTACTTTATAGCATTGCCAAGGACAGGATGATAGAGCCCACCCTAAAAGAGACATTAACACCCACCCTTCGTTACATAAAACTAGTGACATTTTTGCGAGTGTTATTGTGCAATGAAAACACTGAAACTTGGTGCTAAAAAAATGAATAAAAACCAAGCACTGATGTGGATAGATATGTGTGATATAAATAAATTGTGCTTAAAAATATATATATACCAATATAGTTAGTGCTATGAAAAAATCAGTAAATTAAAGCTGCTATCAATATAGGGTGATCAGATAACCAAACAAATAATACTAAGTATAAAATTGATGCGCTTTAAATAAATAGTGCACAATATGCTGCTGCGACTAAGCTTAAATCCAGGAATAAAAAATGCATACATGTGAATAAAATAAATAAATAATTATGGTGCTAATACATGTGTTAAAATTGCCAAAATAAATCTTCAAATTGGTGATGTGACGGTGAGTATAAATAAAATAATAATGACACTCTGAGTACAATGTCCAGGCAGAGATAAATAGTGGGAGAAAGTAAAAATAATTAAACAGTTCCTTCCCTTAATCCAGATTGATTGACTCACTGGGTTAGATTGTTTGTATCAGGATATTTAGTTTTTCTTGCATCCCACTTCAGCCATTATACTGCTGGTGATTCGGCTCTCAGGATAAAGGTTTTATGCAAAGCAAGCAAAGAAAAAATAGATCATTGTGCAGTGAACTTACTAGATAGTACATAAGCAAAACAGGGACAAGAGATACACTCACAAACTCCCGGTCTATTAGAAGCATTCAAATAAGCAGATTGCAGTCAGCCGCTGTGGACGAAGTTTCCGGAAACTTCGTCCACAGCGGCTGACTGCAATCTGCTTATTTGAATGCTTCTAATAGACCGGGAGTTTGTGAGTGTATCTCTTGTCCCTGTTTTGCTTATGTACTATCTAGTAAGTTCACTGCACAATGATCTATTTTTTCTTTGCTTGCTTTGCATAAAACCTTTATCCTGAGAGCCGAATCACCAGCAGTATAATGGCTGAAGTGGGATGCAAGAAAAACTAAATATCCTGATACAAACGATCTAACCCAGTGAGTCAATCAATCTGGATTAAGGGAAGGAACTGTTTAATTATTTTTACTTTCTCCCACTATTTATCTCTGCCTGGACATTGTACTCAGAGTGTCATTATTATTTTATTTATACTCACCGTCACATCACCAATTTGAAGATTTATTTTGGCAATTTTAACGCATGTATTAGCACCATAATTATTTATTTATTTTATTCACATGTATGCATTTTTTATTCCTGGATTTAAGCTTAGTCGCAGCAGCATGTTGTGCACTATTTATTTAAAGCGCATCAATTTTATACTTAGTACTGAAACTTGGTCTAGTTGCTGACAATGTTGCATGTCGGCTGACATAATAAAGTGTATGTTAGACATGTGCAGAACGAAAAAAATTGTTTCGTTTCTATTCAGTAATGAACTCATTTTTTTTTTAGGTAAATCAATGTTCAATTCGTTTTCAGATTCCAGGAAGTAAATGCTACATGACTCATCAGCCCTTACTTAACCACTTGCTTACTGGGCACTTTTATACCCCCTTCCTGACCAGGCCAATTTCCAGCTTTCAGCGCTCACACTTTGAATGACAATTGCGTGGTCATGCAACACTGTACCCATATGAAATTGTTATATTTTTTTCACACAAATATAGCTTTTTTGTGGTATTTAATTACCACTGAGTTTTTTATTTTTTGCTAAACAAAGACCGAAAATTTTGAAAAAGAAAAAAGTTTTTCATATTTTGTTATAAAATGTTGCAAACAGTTACATTTTCTCATTCACTGATGGGCACTGATGAGTTGGCACTGATGGGCACTTATAGGCTGCACTGATGATGCAGCACTGATGGGCACTAATAAGGTGACAATGGTGGGCACTGATGAGGCTGCACTGATGGGTGGTGCTGATGGACACTGATAGGTGGCACAGATAGGCAGCACTAATGAGCAATGATAGGTGACACTGATAGGCGCCACTGATTGGCAGCACTGATGGGTGGCACTGGTGGGTACTGATTAGCAGGACTGATGGGCACTGATAGAAGGCACTGGTGGGCACGGATTTGCAGCACTGGTTGGCACTTAGGGGACCGATGTCCCTTTAACAGAAGCCGGTTACCGGCTTTATTCTTTTCTTCACGCTGAAAGCCAGTAACCTGCTTCTGTTTAGTTCCTTGATCAGCTGTCATTGGCTGATCATCCTCCGTACTGCCGTGCTCCTGACTTACCATTCTCTCAAGGCTGCTGGCCACCCTGGGAAGAATCAACTCTTTTGGGCCATTTCCCAATTCTGGCGGCCTGGTCTACGTGCCACCAGACATACCTCTTATAGAGGTAATACTCGTGGCGGGTGCCTGCACAGAGACTGGCGCAGCAGCAGGGACGGCCTGCAACTCAGGTTGAACCAGAGCAGCCACAGTGGGGATTCCAGGTGAGCCGTGTGACTCAGGAGCGTTTGTAACACCATGGCAAACTGGTCCATGCGGTGATCTTGCTAATCCAATCTGGAAAAAATATTACCAACCAAGTGGATTGACTGTATCTTCTGAATTCATGGCCTTCGCCTACTATCAGAAACCATGAAATCAGACCGAGACAGAAGTACATTAAAATCACACTTGTTTAATAATAAAAGTAAATAGAACAAACGCAGTCAAAACATAGCCAAAGTTCAGTAACTGGAACAGATAGTCAGCCAAGCCAGAAGTCAGGGAGCAATGTAGTGGAACAGCAAGCAGGATCTGGAGCCAGAAGGGATGTCAGCAAAGCAAGTCTTGAACAGGATCGCAGGAGATACTTTCTGTGATGTGACCAAGGCGAAGGCAGAGAGCTTCTGGGCTGGACGGCTTAAGTAGGCAGGACTGATGAGCAGGATATCATCAACAGCTGGGTACTTGTGGAGAGATAGTAGCTGGCAATTAGCCGAAAGTTGAGCGGCCAGCTCAAAAAAGGAAAGGCTGAGCCCAGCCCTGACAATATCAACCTCTGGCACCTAGGCCCCTTCCAAAGTCCACACTTCACAGCAAGGTCTTTACTCACAATGTCCTTGGTGTCAGGTGTCTGTGATAGTGAGCTCTTGTAGATCGCCAACTCGAGGATCCCCAGGGTGCAAAGTCCAAGCCCCAGAGTCTTAGCTACACTAAGAAAGTCTTAAATAGGCGAGCAAACTGGGAGACAGGCCAGGAAAGGAAATATAATATAAACCCAGACAATAGCAGGCCACGCCCATAGGTGAGCACAGACGTCAAACAACATATGGGAAAGGGATACAAGTCTAGGAGAAGTACTGCATCAAGGAGGTAAGAATTACACAGGCAGGAAAACTGCAAGCTAAATCGTGACAATTGGAGCTGTCTGCCACCCAGCCGTCACAGGTAGATCCTCAGTGAGGGAGATAAAAAAGATCCTTTTCCAGACCTAGGACTTCAGAATAGTGCCATCCAGTGAATACTCCTTTAGTAGTCTTCCCCAGGCCCTCAGTCCATCTCCTGCTAAGACCCAGAATGCAATATCCTGTTTCAGAAGCCCTCTTCTAGTGGCAGTAGAAGCCCAGGAGACAAACTTTTTCTGAAGAGGAATGACACTCACCCAGAGCATCCCGAACATTTATCACCCTCCCACCTTCTGGATGCTTCCTTTTAGGGATTGGCTGGGGCATGATAAATATTCATTCTAGTCAATGGCATCTCCCTGTCCTATATTCTGGAATCTTCTTCCAAAGACAGGCAGGAGAAATCAAACACCCAGTTTAGAAAACCCCGAACAGACAAAAAAATTCAATCACTCACTCACTACAGTGAAGCCAAACCTAAATTTACCTAGCAGCCTTAATAGGAGGAAAAGAAGCAAGCAAGAAAAGAAGCATTTATAATTGATATAGACACCTTGGAAGAGGGGTATGGATGGGGTCACAGGAGTGGCTGGTGGAAACAGGACTTTGAATGGGTGGACTACTTCACCCTCTGTGCCATTTGCTGTCCTATAACCACTTTTTCCACCCGCCGTCATTATACGGCTGCTCTTTAAAGTGGAATACTGTTGTTATGACAGCAGCTAGCTGCCATAACCTCAGTATCCACTTCTTCAGCGGGCGGTCCGCTTTAGGATAAAAGTGGTCTCAGTGGCGGATTCACCGCAAGATCACTTTTATCTGTGGCGGGCAGTGGCGTCTCCTGCTTTCATATTTAGGGGGGGCACATGGGGGACAGGGACAAAAGTAGGGGGGCAACTATAAAACGCATATATATATATATATATATATATATATCCTGGGGCCCTTTACTACGACCCCACAACGGCCCTTTCACATGTTCTGCAGTGAGCTCCCTTTCTACTGTATTGGGGTCCCCCAGGGTGGCAGAAAACAAGAGATATATGTCACCAGCATACCAAGAAAATATAAGGATCCAAAGCAGTAGGAAAACTATCAGGGTTGCAAAGGTTGTCTTGCCTCCAGGCCCTGGTGTTCTGCCACTGTGGTGTTCCCCAGCCTCCTCTTGCTGTCCTGCCCCTGCTATTGACTGCTCTGCTCTGGCATCTCTTGGAATTTACAGGCTGGTTCTCCTGTCCTAAGGATGGGAGAAATCAGTCTGTTTTTTCAGTAACTGAGAGTCCTGGTGGAGTCCTTCCTGCAACTCGCTCTTCTCCCTGCCAATGAGGATGCAGGGGAAGGAGCAGCTCGGGCGGCCGTGGTTGTGTGAGCGCTCGCATTATGCAGTGTCAGCAAGCAGAGGGAGGGGGGAGGAATCACCTGCAGGAGCTGACTGGGGACTCTCTCCCTCTTAGACATTGATTTTTTGTAAAAAAAAATTAAAATGTTGGGGGGGGGTCAGGGCCCCCTCTGGCCCCCCCTAGGGACGCCATTGGTGGCGGGAGAGGGGGACCCCCTCCCGCCGCTCTCTGGTGCCCTCCGCTGCTTACCGGAGCCGCTGGCAGCGGCGGAGGCGATTGGGTCTTGTCCCCTGCATGGGAAGATGCCCCCCCTCCCATTGCAGGGCGGAAGCAATGTCAAAACATAACTTCCGCGCCCATAGCTCTTATTTTATTGCATTTTAGTGTAAATATGAGATCTGAGGTCTTTTTGATCCCAGATCTCATATTTAAGAGGTCCTGTCATGCTTTTTTTCTATTACAAGGGATGTTTACATTCCTTGTAATAGAAATAAAAGTGACACCATTTTTTTTTTAAAGAACAGTATAAAAAAAAAAAAAAAAAAAAAAAAAAAAAAGTAAAACAAATAGGAAAAAAAAGTTTTTTTTTTTAAAGCGCCCCGTCCCGCCGAGCTCACGCACAGAAGCGAATGCATACGTGAGTAGCGCCTGCATATGAAAACGGGGTTCAAACCACACATGTGAGGTATCACAGGTATCTAGCCCTAAACCTCTTCTGTAACTCAAAACATGCAACCTGTAAAAAATTTTAAACGTCGCCTATGGAGATTTTTAAGGTTAAAAGTTTATCGCCATTCCACGAGCAGGCGCAATTTTGAAGCATGATGTGTTGGGTATCAATTTACTTGGCGTAACATCATCTTTCACAATATAAAAACAAATTGGGCTAACTTTACTGCTGTCTTATTTTTTAATTAAAAAAAGTGTATTTTTTCCAAAAAAAGTATGCTTGTAAGACTGCTGCGCAAATACGGTGTGACAGAAAGTATTGCAACGACCGCCATTTTATTCTCTAGGGTGTTTAAAAATATATACAGTATCTCACAAAAGTGAGTACACCCCTCACATTTTTGTAAATATTTTATTCTATCTTTTCATGTGACAACACTGAAGAAATGACACTTTGCTACAATGTAAAGTAGTGAGTGTACAGCTTGTATAACAGTGTAAATTTGCTGTTCCCTCAAAATAACTCAACACACAGCCATTAATGTTTAAACCGCTGGCAACAAAAGTGAGTACACCCCTAAGTGAAAATGTCCAAATTGGGCTCAAAGTGTCAATATTTTGTGCGGCCACCATTATTTTCCAGCACTGCCTTAACCCTCTTGGACTAGGAGTTCACCAGAGCTTCACAGGTTTCCACTGGAGTCCTCTTCCACTCCTCCATGAAAACACCACAGAGCTGGTGGATGTTAGAGACCTTGCGCTCCTTTACCTTTCATTTGAGGATGCCCCACAGATGCTCAATAGGGTTTAGGTCTGTAGACATGCTTAGCCAGTCCATCACCTTTACCCTCAGTTTCTTTAGCAAGGCAGTGGTCATCTTGGAGGTGTGTTTGGGGTGGTTATCATGTTGGAATACTGCCCTGGGGCCCAGTCTCTGAAGGGAGGGGATCATGCTCTGCTTCAGTATGTCACAGTACATGTTGGCATTCATGGTTCCTTCAATGAACTGTAGCTCCCCACTCATGCAGCCCCAGACCATGACACTCCCACCACCATGCTTGACTGTAGGCAACAAAAATCAAAAAAACAAAGAAATTGCGCTAGGTGCATAAAAATTGTGATGAAGTAAAAAAGGTCCTGCTGCTATGCACTATAACCCCGATATAAGGGTACAAAAAACTAGATATAATACAGAAAGTGCAGCGCTGGACATATGAAGTGAATGGTGAAATATTACTAAACCATGTAATAAAAATTAATCAACAACAATGTATACAAATAGTGACCTATAAATATAGGTAATAAATTACTTATGACCGTGAGCATATAAATATAGGTAGTGAATTACTTATGACCGTGAGCATATGGAATTACAGAAAAAAATTCCTGGAAATAAAACTTTTAAAGGTGCATAAAAGTCCAAAGCAATATTTTTCGTGCAATGTGAGTTTCAGGGGTGCATCTTCGATAATTGGTGTTGCCCACCACCGGATAGGTGAATGAATAAAAGGCTTACCAGAAAGCCTGTGACCGCCCTTATTCAGGGGGGTCAAAACAGGCTTAGCAGATATGGGGGGACCACCACACGGATACTCCGGTTGGCACCTGATGGATCAATGGGTCAAGACGCCTTGCCAGGTAGTTCTCCAGCCGACAACCACTGTGGATGTTCTCCCGACTCCTGTCCTCTCATGGGGCAGACTTGAAGCTCCCACGGATTCAGTGCAGGAATGATGTAATATAAAGTTGCCAAAAAAGGGAATAAAGAAAAAATGCTCCGCTGGTGCAGATAACTTTGGGTTTCCTTTATTGGTCTCAAGCATTAAAAGCAAAAAAAACAGAATAAAACAAACAAGATAAAAAAACGACACTACCGCCGTTTGTTTAAAGATCGCGCATGCGCGGTGCGTGCAATGTTGTGACCCTACGGCCGTTTCGTCACAACTGACGTCATCAGGGGTACCCTGATTTTTTGGCAACTTTATATTACATCATTCCTGCACTGAATCCGTGGGAGCTTCAAGTCTGCCCCATGAGAGGACAGGAGTCGGGAGAACATCCACAGTGGTTGTCGGCTGGAGAACTACCTGGCAAGGAGTCTTGACCCATTGATCCATCAGGTGCCAACCGGAGTATCCGTGTGGTGGTCCCCCCATATCTGCTAAGCCTGTTTTGACCCCCCTGAATAAGGGCGGTCACAGGCTTTCTGGTAAGCCTTTTATTCATTCACCTATCCGGTGGTGGGCAACACCGATTATCGAAGATGCACCCCTGAAACTCACATTGCACGAAAAATATTGCTTTGGACTTTTATGCACCTTTAAAAGTTTTATTTCCAGGAATTTTTTTCTGTAATTCCATATGCTCACGGTCATAAGTAATTCACTACCTATATTTATATGCTCACGGTCATAAGTAATTTATTACCTATATTTATAGGTCACTATTTGTATACATTGTTGTTGATTAATTTTTATTACATGGTTTAGTAATATTTCACCATTCACTTCATATGTCCAGCGCTGCACTTTCTGTATTATATTGACTGTAGGCAAGACACACTTATCTTACTACTCACCTGGTTTGCTGCCACACACACTTGACACCATCTGAACCAAATAAGTTTATCTTGGTCTCATCAGACCACAAGACATGGTTCCAGTAATCCATGTCCTTAGTTTGCTTGTCTTCAGCAAACTGTTTGCAGGCTTTCTTGTGCATCATCTTTAGAACAGGCTTCCTTCTGGGACGACAGCCATGCGGACCAATTTGATGCAGTGTGCGGCGTATGGTCTGAGCACTGACAGGCTGACCCCCCACCCCTTCAACCTCTGCAGCAATGCTGGCAGCACTCATACGTCTATTTCCCAAAGACAACCTCTGGATATGACGCTGAGCCCGGGCACTCAACTTCTTTGGTCGACCATGGCCATGGTCGACCAAGAGTGAGAGATATGTCCAGAATAGGGACAGTGGGAGGTGAAGCCCTATCGCCAGAGTACAGATGTTGGAATGTACAGAGACCGTGAGCCTTAAAGCCTGTTAGGAATCTAAATATGTGCTAAGAATTGAAGTGTTTTCAGGCTTTATAAATGGCACCCATATGCCTTCTGGTGTCCTGTGCAGACGTATTATATAGAAATAAAGTTGCACAACTCCCCATTTGTTTCGTCATTCTTTGTCTTCAGTGCTGATGTTGCTGTTTAGCCAGCGGAACATAAGCCTTTGTCAAAATGATTATCAGGATTATCAGCAGGATTATTCAGACAGCAGGCAAAGCTCAGCTCAGCAGAAACAGGTGTAGGGTAAGGTGAGGCAATCATAACATTAACAGTCACGTTGTATGAGGCCTTAAAGAGTACCTGTGTTTTATTGATGAACATAATGCTGTGAAGCTAGAGGGTAGGGCCTGGTGTACTTGGTTCTTGCTATGGCAGATGGTGTATTGCAGTTTCAAAGTGTTGTATCTAATATCTATTCAAGTCCTATGTGCCCACACAACCTTATTAGAGCACTTACAAAAAAGAGAGGCTTTCACCATGTCAGAAAAAAAGTGTGGTGGTCCCATCCCTGGTAATTAGAACATAGGAAAATACCCCCTGACTGGGACTTTAAAAAGCCACCAACACTAGTGTATAGAAAAGATTTTTATTCAATGGTTACAAAGTGATCAAGTATAAAAAGACATGTGACATCTACATACAGCAAACATAACAAAAACAAAAAAACAAAATTGTAGCATAGGAAATTACACTAATACTCTCCGGTGGGTGAAGTACCCTAATACCCGACGCGTTTCCAGTTTTTTTACACCTTTGTCAGGGGTAGAAAGTGGAGCATAGTCAAATATATTTTAGCTCAATTGGAGTGATTCCATATCAAGAGCGCAAAAAGACAACTGTCTGGAAGGGGAGTGGATGCCAACCCAAAGTACACTGTAGGCTTGAAAGGAAATAAGTTGCCACATCGGTATAATAACAGGTGTGTGACAGCGACTGGACTTCGGCTGTGGACAATGTGTGCTTTAAAGGGCAGTAGGAACGGGGGCTAGCCAGAGCCTCAAATGGAGCTGCTGGGTTAGCAGGTAACACCCCATAAGCCTTAACTTGATGTGAACTGTAAAAGCGGTATCCATATGTGGAGCGTCACCCCTGTGTATCTGTGCCTGCAGGCAAAGCTCAGCTCAGCAGAAACAGGTGTAGGGTAAGGTGAGGCAATCATAACATTAACAGTCACGTTGTATGAGGCCTTAAAGAGTACCTGTGCTTTATTGATGAACATAATGCTGTGAAGCTAGAGGGTAGGGCCTGATGTACTTGGTTCTTGCTATGGCAGATGGTGTATTGCAGTTTCAAAGTGTTGTGCCTAACATCTATTCAAGTCCTATGTGCCCACACGACCTTATGAGAGCACTTGGAAGTTAGGTGGCAAGCATCGAACAACACAGTTGAGTATAGTTTAACCACTTGCTTACTGGGCACTTAACCCCCCTCCTGCCCAGACCAATTTTGAGCTTTAAGCGCTGTCGCACTTTGAATGACAATTTCGCGGTCATACAACACGGTACCCAAATGAAATTTTTATCATTTTTTTTCCCACAAATAGAGCTTTCTTTTGGTGGTATTTAATCACAGCTGGGGTTTTTATTTTTTGCTAAACAAACAAAAAAAGATGGAAATTTTTGAAAAAAAAAAAAAAAATCATGTTTAATAGTTTGTTATAAAATTTAGCAAACAGGTAATTTTTCTCCTTCATTGATATGCGCTGATGAGGCGGCACTGGTGGGCACTGATAGGCTGCACTGATGGGCACGGATAGGCACAGATAAGGCGGCACTGATAGGCACAGTTAAGGTGGCACTGATGGGGACAGATAAGGCGGTACTGATGGGCACAGATAAGGCGGCACTGATGGCCACGGATGGGCGGCACGGATGGGTGGCATGGATGGGTGGCACTGATAGGTACCACTGATGGGGGGCACTGATGGGCAGTGATGGGCGGCACTGATGGGCACTGGTAGGTGACACTGATGGGCACTGATAGGTTGCACTGATGTGGGTGCTGATGGGTGGCACTGATGTGGGTGCTGATGGGTGGCACTGATGTGGGTGCTGATGGGTGGCACTGTGGGCACTGATGGGTGGCGCTGATTGATGGCACTGTGGGCACTGATGGGTGACGCTGGTGGGCACTGGTAGGCAGCACTGCTGCCTATTGCTTTGTGTCAGAAGATCGCTGTGATCGGGACTGATGTCCCGATTACGGCCGCCGGTGATCGGGTTTTTTTTCCTCCTCACGCTGTCAACGCGAGGAGGAAAAATAGCCGATTACCGGCTCTGTTTACATCACATGATCAGCTGTCATTGGCTGACAGCTGATCATGTGGTAAGGGGTCGGGACCAACCCCTTACTCTGATCTGTGATCAGGCGAGTCTCATGGACTCGCTGATCACTGAGAGCGCCGGCCGCTGGCCGCGCAGGCCGCTCGTGCACGGGACGACGTCAATAGACGTCATCCCGGCAATTTAGATCCGCGCTGTTGCCGTCATTTGGCAATGGCCCGGATCTGAACCGGTTAAAGGAGTATAATTGGAGTATAAGTATAATCAAAGCTTGTTTAGTTGTACTTCTGCTGTGGATCACAGGAGTGCAGTTCGTTTAGCACTCCTGTGACCCATTATCAGCAGATAGCAGGCTGAAGTCCGCTGTGGGCTGACATCACAGAGCCAGTCCAGGCTTGGGAAACATTGCGACCATATGGTTGCGATACGACCGCATGCCTGGACTGGCACCCAGCTCAACCTTTTAAACAAGCCGCTGAGAGCCTGAGCCGCCCGCTCCCAACCCCTCCACATCCCAGCACTCCAGTGAGCACTGAAGGGAACAGAACAGAGTTGGTGACTGACAGTCACCAACTCTCTGCTCAGGCAGCTCTGAGAACCGAGCGATCAGCAGTGTTTGATCACTCGGTTCTCAGCCTTAGAGCTGGTGGGAAACAGATGCAGCATCAAACTGATGCTGCATCTACCTAGCTAAGTATGAGTCTAAAATTTTAAAAATCCCATACTTCTCTTTAAGGTAACATAGGCCTCAGTTGTAGGGATACCGTATTTTACCAAATTTTTATTTTTTGCCTTTTTGGGATCTGTAGGAATCAGTGGGCTGCAGTCAGTCTGTCTGTGTCTCCATGTGAGTGTTGTCCAAGCACAGAGTGCCTTTTATGTGCCAGATGCTCCAACTAGTTGTGTTGGAGAATGTAACAACTGCGTATTTATTGAACCAGCCAATCAGCAGAAACTGAAATTTCACCAAATTCAGTAAGCTCAGGTGAAAATTCCCTAGCAAGTTGCAACTTCCCTTGCAAAGTGAACAGCCTATTCGTCTTTAGGAAACAAACCCCAATAAATGAGACACTTCCTGGCACATAGTCTTCCCTCCTGGGCTTCTGTTGATGAGGATTCTGCTGTGAAATCAATCTTTCTCCCCAACCTTTTGGCCTAGGGGGTTGGAGTACTGCAGTAATCTCTCCTCCTGGGTGGAATCCTGAAGATGGTGACTGTCGGAAGCTATTCTGCTTGGCCTAAAGGAAGCAACTTCAATTGTCAGAACGGGAAAGTTGGGGAGTGACAGGATGAGTGAAAGGTATACATAGGCTTGTCTCAGCTGTCTTGCCTTGAAACACCAATACTGAGTTACCACACAAACCTTAAAGTGGTTGTAAACCCTTTACAACCACCTTTTGCTACAGGTAAGCCTATAATAAGGCTTACCTGTAGCTACCCCGGATATCTCCTAAATCTGCACGGTTTAGGAGATATCCCCTGTATTTGCATGTGTCGACGTCATTGGCACATGTGCACTGAAGCAAACCGAAGCAATGGCACGTAACGTCATCGCGGCTCCAGCCAATCACAGCGCCGGAGCTCGCGATACCCGGAAGTAACTCCAGGAGCTATGTCGGCCACCGCAGCGGTGAACGAGGACTGCTGCGGGAGCTTCGATCTCAGGTAAGTAATTCATAATGAGCTAGTATGCTATGCATGCTAGCTCATTATGCCTTTGTCTTGCAGGTTTTTTTTTTTTCTTTTAGGGTTTACAACCACTTTAACCACTTGCTTACTGCCCTATAGCACTTTTACTACTACAGGGTCGGCAGCGTTGCTCACTGCTCAGGATCATGTATATATACGCGATCCTGCACTTCCGGCCTACAGGGGGCATGGTCCCCCCGCCAGTGGGACGCTTCTGTGGTCATTTACAGCAGAAGCCGATCTGGTGTTCCCGGGGACTCGATGTCCTCTGGCACCCATCGATTATAAGTAAAACACAGAGAACTGAGATATGCCTATGTAAACAAGGCATATCTCAGTTCAGACAGAGGGAAGGGACCGATCCTGTGGCTCTTCAAAGCAGGGACTAGAATCGATCTTGTTCTCTAGTGAAAGCAGCACACCATGTACACAAAAACACTGGCCAGGCACCATACTGTAGGTATGCACATCCTATTGCATTAGGGTGTGCAACCCAAAGCTCAAGCACACATGCGTGCGTATATATATATATAATCTCGGCTCGTCGTAAGTGTTGTACATCACCGCGATCTTGATGTTCGTAATTTCCGACAAGATTTGTGTGACCGTGTGTATGCAAGACAAGTTTGAGCCAACACCCGTCGGAAAAAATCCATGGATTTTGTTGTCGGAATGTCCGATTGTGTGTACGTACGGGGCATAAGGCTCATGTCTAATCTGGCCTACAAGAAGTCCAGAACAGCTGCCACCGGAGGCGTAGTAGGATCAATCCAACACTGTGGTCCCCACCCTAAGTGTTGAGGATTCCTGATGTGTGGAGAAATGGGACGGCCAGCTGAGAAACGGATAGCCGAAGAAACGGCCGCATGCTTGTTTTTAATAACAAGCATATATTACATACATACATACATACATATACACCCCTCCACATACAGACATGTATACACACATATTGTATATACACAAACATATACATATACTGTATCTCACAAAAGTGAGTACACCCCTTACATTTTTATAAATATTTTATTATATATTTTATCTGTGACAACACTGAAGAAATGGCACTTTGCTACAATGTAAAGTAGTGAGTGTACAGCTTGTATAACAGTGTAAATTTGCTGTCCCCTCAAAATAACTCAACACACAGCCATTAATGTCTAAACTGCTGGCAAAAAAAGTGAGTACACCTCTAAGTGAAAATGTCCAAATTGGGCCCAATTAGGCATTTTCTCTCCCCGGTGTCATGTGACTAGTTAGTGTTACAAGGTCTCAGGTGTGAATGGGGAGCAGGTGTGTTAAATTTGGTGTTATCGCTCTCACTCTCTCATACTGGTCACTGGAAGTTCAACATGGCACCTGATGGCAAAGAACTCTGAAATAAAAAATTGTTTTTCAACATAAAGACAGCCTAGGCTATAAGAAGATTGCCAAGACCCTGAAACTGAGCTGCAGCACAGTGGCCAACAGCATACAGCTGTTTAACAGGACAGGTTCCACTCGAAGAAGAAGTTGAGTGCACATGCTCAGTGTCATATCCAGAGGTTGTCTTTGGGAAATAGATGTATGAGTCTATATGAATAGATATGTGAGCAAGCCCACAAACAGTTTGATGAAGACAAGCAGACTAAGGACATGGATTACCATGTCCTGTGGTCTGATGAGACCAAGATAAACCTATTTGGTTCAAATGGTGTCAAGCGTGTGTCGCGGCAAACCGGGTGAGGAGTACAAAGACAAGTGTGTCTTGCCTACAGTCAAGTATGGTGGTGGGAGTGTCATGGTCTGGGGCTGCATGAGTGCTGCCGGCACTGGAGAGCTACAGTTCATTGAGGGAACCATGAATGCCAATGTGTACTGAAGCAGAGCATGATCCCGTCCCTTCTGAGACTAGGCCGCATAGCAGTATTCCAACATAACTACCCCAAGCACACCTCCAAGACGACCACTGCCTTGCTAAAGAACCTGAGGGTAAAGGTGATGGACTAGCCAAGCATGTCTCCAGACCTAAACCCTATTGAGCATCTGTGGGGCATCCTCAAACGGAAGGTGGAGAAGCGCAAGGTCTCTAATATCCACTAGCTCCATGATGTCGTCATGGAAGAGTGGAAGAGGACTCCAGTGGCAACCTGCGAAGCTCTGTTGAACTCCATACCCAAGAGAGTTAAGGCAGTGCTGGAAAATAATGGTGGCCACACAAAATATTGACACTTTGGGCCCAATTTGGACATTTTCACTTAGGGGTGTACGCACTTTAGTTGCCAGTGGTTTAGACATTAATGGCTGTGTGTTGAGTTATTTTGAGGGGACAGCAAATTTACACTGTTATACAAGCTGTACACTCACTACTTCACATTGTAGCAAATTGTCATTTCTTCAGTGTTGTCACATGAAAAGATATAATAAAATATTTACAAAAATGTGAGGGGTGTACTCACTTTTGTAAGATACTGTATATACATCTGCCCACATACCTATACATACAAACACAGACATATACCTATAGCAGGCAGCAGGGGTGCCAGCGGGAAGTGTCTCTGTGGAGGGACCGAAAAAAAAATACATGCTGGAGCTATGGTTAAGAGTCCAGCCACCGTTTGCTCATCTATACCTATCAAGGTCACTAAACTATCTCTGGAGAGAGAGAAAGTCTCTTTCCTCTCCATTATTGGCAAAAGGCATAATTTGCCCACAGCAGACATCTCAACTCTTCCGCGAGTCGCGGGAGTCTCCCGCATTTGGGTGCGGGCCCCCGGTCCCCCGCGAGCACCGGGTGATCTCCCGGCTGAGCCTGGAGTGTGGCTGCTTGGGCTGCTTTGTCTGTGGCCAAGTGACAGGAGGCAGGGCCGGACTGGCCTACCTGGACATTTCCCGGTAGGCCGCCTGCCCTTGGGCCGCTTTGGGCTAAGCTGTGGATGCCTGTAGCGCTCCCTTCCCTCCTCTTCCTCCACTACATGTCACACACAGCGGTTGGAGCTGAGTGTGAAAAACTTTGGCTGTGCCAAGACAAAAGTCCCGCCCTCCTCCTAGACCAGCTCGTGTGATAGACAGAACACTGTGTCTATCACACGAGCTGGTCTAGGAGGAGGGCGGAACTTCTGTCACAGCGCGGCCAAAGTTTTCACACTGAATTCCGAGACACAGTGGGGGATGCCTGCTGTGTGTAATCCAGGAACTGACCGTAGTGAGGCTGCGATTATGGGCATGGTAAGGTTGCGATTATGGGCATGGTGAAGCTGCGATTATGGGCACAGTGAGGTTGCAATTATGAGCACTGTAAGGATGCGATTATGAGCACTGTAAGGCTGCGATTATGGGCTCAGTAATGCTGCAATTATTGGCACAGGTAGGCTGCAATTATGGGCACGGTGAGGCTGCAATTATGGGCACTGTAAGGCTGCGATTATGGGCTCGGTAATGCTGCAATTATTGGCACAGGTAGGCTGCAATTATGGGCACGGTGAGGCTGCAATTATGGGCACTGTAAGGCTGCGATTATGGGCATGGTGGGGCTGCAATTATGGGCACGGTGAGGCTGCAATTATGGGCACGGTGAGGCTGCAATTATGGGCACGGTGAGGCTGCAATTATGGGCACTGTAAGGCTGCAATGATGGGCACGGTGAGGCTGAAATAATGGGCCTGGTGGGGCTGCATTTAATTGGGGGGGGGGTTTCAGCGGTGGCGCAAAACATCCCTGAAATGAGTTTGCCACCTCCATGAAATGAGTTTTTGCAGGTTGGGATGTCTGCCACAGCTAAATTGGCGCCCGTTCTCCCGGCTGGCCAGTGCGCATGCGCGAGCCGGCGCGCTCTGATGATGTCACCGAGCGCATCCCTTCCTAGATAAACAGAGCTGGGCGGCCGCGCTCGCCCTAAAGGGATGCTTAGACAGCAAGGAACAAAGATCCGGCTTTTTGGGAGGGTAATGTGCCTAGAAATGAGCCACTGCAGGAGGAAAGGAAACAGAAGATGCAGGAGGTGAGAGATATAACAGCAGACATGGGCAAAGGTAAAGAAAGGATTCATAGCTGCCCCCCCCCCCCCCCCCCCCCAAATCCAACAAGCGCTGCAGTCACTAATTTTAAAGGCAGATTGATTTCGTTTCTAAATAGGAAACACTGCAGGGCCCTATCGAGACCCACAGAAGGGGCTCCCAAGCTACTCTGGCGCATTTAGCAGCCTGACGCTGGGACTTCGCAATGTGAGAGGCTTAACCGAGACGGATACTGCACGGAGGCAGAGGTGGGGACACAGAACTGCTTACTCTTCACTGGTGCGTGGAGATATGAGGAAAAAAGAAGAATGGGGTGGGGCCTAACCAGGGGCGGACTGATAACTCATGGGGCCCCCGGGCAATAGGAGATTATGGGGCCCCCAGGCAATCAGAGATTATGGGGCCACACAGTATACACACACACAGTATACAATCACACAGTATACACATACATGTACACACAGTATACACAGACAGATGTAAAAAAAAAACACAGATTTATACATACTGTCCCTGGTTTTACTGAGGCTGGCAACCCTGATGGGGCCCCCTAGTGGCCCAGGGCCCTCGGGCAGTGCCCGAGTGGCTCAATGGTCAGTCCGTCCCTGGGCCTAACTAAGCTTTTATTTATGCTATTCATTGGTCCTGAGGGAGTGGAAGAAAGGCGGAGCCTATCATTAGTATGCTGTCATGGTGGCGTCAGGAAAGGAAAATTACGGTAAGTAATTGATACAATTTTCCATTTTTTTTTTTTTTTTTTTTAAGTTTTGGATAGAGTGGAGATGGATTAGAACATCAGTCAGTTTTTATTGCTGTCTGTGCCCCCCGTTGGTGAAATTCACTCTCTCTATTTGTCCTGTTTACCATTATCTCTGAAAGTGAAAAGAAAATCCCAAATTTTGGGTTGTCTCCAGAAAAGATGACTTCCGGCGACCTGGGGGTCCCCAAGGAATTCCCTAAATTTGCAGGGATTTCCTCTCATTTCCTGTTTGGCTATGGGGAAAAAAAAGAAAAAAGCTCCCCCTTCCCTTAGTGCAGAAGCAAATGCATACGAAAGTCACGCACGCATATGTAAACGGTTCACACTACACATGTGAGGTTAGTTGGTGACCGTTAGTGTGAGAGCAATAACTATAGTGCAAGACCTCCTCTGTAACTCTAAACAAGTAACCTATAAAAATGTTTAAAAGCGTAGCCTATGGAGATTTTTAAGTTGCGTAGTTTGTTGCCATTCTCTTTTAAAGCGTGAAATGTTGGGTATCTCTTTACTCGGCGCACCATCATCTTTCACATTATACAAAAAAAAACATTTTATACAAAATTTTTCTCTTCAATTCATTAAAGTATATTTTTTTCCCCCCAAAAAATTGCATTTGAAAGACGTCTGCGCAAATACAGCGTGACATAAAATATTGCAACAAACGACATTTTATTCTCTAGGGTCTCTGCTAAAATATATATATATATATATATATATATATATATATATATATATATATATATATATATATATATATAAATAAAATGTTTGGGGGCTATAAGTAATTTTCTAGCAAACAATACAGATTTTTACTTGTAAACAACAAATGTCAGAGAAAGGCCTAATGTAAGGGATAACAGCTCATTTTGTGTAGGGGAGAGGAGAAACAGTTTTATTTACGTGAGCCTCCACTCCCCCAGCAGATGGCACTGCCCCAAGCTCCGATGGTGGACTGCCTCTCGTAGTCATCACGTCCAATGCAGGGTATTGGATGATGTCAGGACCCTAGACCGCTGGAGTGAGTAGGGGAGAATAAGCTGCAGGGACCGACCTAGCTGCAGGGAGGAGTGGAGGATCAGGTAAGTAAATATTCAATTTTTTTTTTCTCCTAGACCAGGGGATCTCCAAACTTTGTAAACAAAGGGCCAATTTACTATCCGTCAGACTTAAGGGGGCCGGACTGTGCCCAGTGGGAGTAAACAATGCCTGATCTTTGGTATTAGGGTAATAGTTGGTGTCAGTGAGAGGAAAAGTTCCCCATCGGTGTCAGTGGAAGGAATAGGGTCCCATCGCTGGTGTCAGTGGAAGGACTAGTACCCCATAGCTTGTATCAGTGGAAGGAATAGTGCCCCATCGCTGGTGTCAGTGGCAGGAATTATGCCCCAATGTTAGTGTCAGGAATAATGCCTGAAGGGCTGCATAAAGGGCAAGCAAAGGGCAGCATCCTGCCCCAGTTTGGAGCTCACTGCCCTAGACCAAAACAAGCAACTAGCCTTACAGTGCTGGCACAGCCCAATTCTTTTTTTTTTGTAGATTTGATGAGGATGCTCAGTCGAAAACTGACAGCAGTGTACGGTGAATATCCACAGACAAGAACATGAGAATATTAATGGTACTATATTTCACAGATGTTCCATATGGCGCGTAGTCGTCATTCAGAATGAATGGGCATGTCAGTCATCTCACCGGAGACTGTACTACCACCCCCATAGCCAGCTCTATAACATCAGAGGTACCTGATAGAAGCCCTCCCACACCTCCCAGTCGACTGCTGTGATGTCTTCTGCTGGAAGAGAAGGTTTATGACACATTTCTGAAAAATTATGACACACGGAAGTTGTAAAGGAAATTTTATCCTGAGTTACATGAAGAATCATGTTGTAGAACAGAGTTCTCAGACAATTAGTGATGCTTTCTTTAAAATCTCATGTCGGTCTATCTGTCTCATATACTTATCTCTCATAGACCCAAGATTAGGAATTCATAGGCTGGCATCTGATTCACGCGCACCAGCAGCAAGATTCCTTCTGTAAGGCATTTCCTGACAGTTGCTAACCAATTTAGTTTGCCAGGTAGTAATTGTCCTGGCTAATTGTTAGGCGATCCACTGATTTCCCCCTAATTCTGGAATTGCTGCACTTTTCTCTTCTGTCACTAGGTGGCATTAAAGCTGGTGACAGTAGATAGACAAGGGCATAGCAAGGACAGATTATGAATGGATGGTGTGTCTCGGCCAATGGGCAAGGGTTTCTTTAAGTCCCTTGGCCTGCTGGGAGAATCTATTTATTTGGAAGGAGTCAGGTGATCAGGGTTCTGTGCTACCCTGATGGCTATCTGGGTGGACGTGTGTTATGTCACCCAGGGCTGCTAGGCCGGAAGCCTGAGGCCTATCCCCGGGACACCTGGCTGCTAGGCTGCCTGAGGCCTATCCAGGAGCAGGGGAAGCATCATAGGGTTGGGACTGCAGGATTGTATAGCTCCCAACTGTCCCTGATTTCGAGGGACTGTCCCTAATTTGGAGCAATGTCCCTCTGTCCTCCTCATTTGTCCCTCATTTTGGTCTGATCTATAGTTGTACATAAAATGCACTTTTTATCTTTCAAAAAGTGTTTCCCAGTGCTAAAACTTTCATCCAAATTCTAAAGTGCTGCATTTGTAAATTTTAAGAGCCAATATAAAGGAATAGTAGTGGTAAAAAAAAAGCACTTGTGGATTTAATTAACCTTTTTTTGTTGGTTAATTCTCCTTTAAGGAAGTGTGGCAGGGGGCGTGTCCTATGCCTACATATGTTTGCTACTAGGTGTCCCTCATTCCCATCTCAAAATTTTGGGAGGTATGGGATTAGAGTCCAACCGAGTTGAGAAGGTTCAGCTGGACGGGGCAACCAGTTGTGGTCGGAGGTAGAGGGGAAGCTTTCGCCACTAAGGGACCAGCCACCTTGTTACCGGAGACTACTGTGAGTAAGCTGAAGCAAGTACCTGAGCAGTCTTCTCACCAGCTGGGGAAGATGAAGAAGTGGGAAAGCATTTGAAGCAAAGGAAATTCCCCTAGTGGACTTTAAAGGCACTTTCAAGAAAACGTTTGGAAAAATATATAAAGTAAATAACAGTTTATTTATTACAAAAAATCATCGAGTGAATATCACACAATCACATAATTAAAAACAAGGAATGCAGTTCCATAGATACAAAACTAGTGATACCAATACATTAGTACCCGACGCGTTTCGGAGTTACTTATGCCTCCTTCTTCAGGGGTGATTGTAGGGTTTGCAATAGAATTATCTATATGGGAAATGGTATATATAACATAAACATAGTAAGTACACAATAGAAATCATGAACAGAAAACCTATGATTGCATAAATCTGTATAAATATATTTTTCTGTTTATACTTACAATGGTATCTATAGGTATTGGTTTATGCATTCCAGAAAGGGTTTAAAAGAACATAAATGTACTGACACATACTGCCCGTCAGACGCATTCCCTGGTCATAGTGTGTAGAGCTTTAGTAGAGTATAGCAAAAATATTCATATAGCCACTGTCGAGGTGGAAATGGATAGGTATGAATATATGAAGTAATTTATTCTTCCTTCCAATGGAAAGAGAGGCCCATTAATCGAGGGCGTATAGCAGTTTAGATCTGAGATCACACTGGGGCCGAATGTGTGTCCTGTAAGTCATGAAAATATATATATAAATGTGCATGCATATGAACAGCCAGAGTAGTACATGGAAAGTCCAAAAAAGTGTATCCTACCTGGTCCGCCTATAGTATGGAGGACAGTGGCTAATGGTGGGTGTGGATCAGGTAAGGCCCAGATCACTGGAGAGTCAACATGGAAATAGAAAATATATCACTACCCTGATTGATAAAGAAAGAAGGGGAGAGGGGAGGGGGGGGGGGGGAAGGAAAAGAAAAGAAACAGAGACAAGAGGAAAGGAGGGGCAAGGGAAGGGGGGGAAAGAAAAAACAGCAGGGGGGGGGGGAAAGGGGGGGGGAAAGGGGGGGAAGGGGGGAGGGGAAGGGGGGGGGGAAAGAGGAAGGGAAGAGGGGGGGGGAAAGGGGGGGGGAGGAGAGGGGGGGAGGGGGGGGGGGTTTGGGAATGGGAAGTAGGAGGGGGAGAGGGGAAGAGGGAAAAACAAGGAAGGGGGGGGGGGGGGGGGAAGAAAAACAAAAAGGGAAGGGAAATGGGGGGAAAAGGGGAGAAAGGGAAAATGAAGGGGAGAGGAATAAAGAAAGAAAAACAGAAGGAGAGGGATAGTAGACGAAGAAACCGAAAACAGGAGAAAAGTAAAGGACATCCAAGTAGCAGAAATGGCTTGTGATTTTAGTGGAGAAAAGACTGAATCGTTAAGTGTATTGTAAAGGAAGGAAGAACCATAGGGCATAGCAGGTGACCGATGAAGTAAATAGAGCAAGACAGGTAACAGATAGGGTAATGGCTGGTGATATCAATAAAGAGGTCTATGTCCATAAGTATGTAATAAGTTACTAACCGTATCTCACAGCAGCTCACACCAATAGCGTCCTGTCTGCAGCAGATGACGCTTGGTGTGAGCTAAAGCTGGGCATATAAAGCCCTCCCCATCCATCAGCTGTTGATGAAAAGAGGCAACAGCTGATTATGGTGAGGGAGGGACGGACACACTCTAGCTGGCCCCCCGGGTGGAGTGCGCGCCGCCAGGCTCCCACAGCGCGTGCGTGCACCGACGTCATGAGGCGTGGCCACGCCCACTGCACCCGCCGGCACGTCTAGCTTCCCCAACGGATTGCGCATGTCCGTTGGGGTCGCAAGATGGAGGACAGTAAATACTGTACCTCACACAGCGCCGCCATGAGCCCAGACTCGCTCAGGCGGCTCTTTTTGTGCCGGGCGGATGGCAGATCGTAATGTAGGACCAATGAACAATGAGTTAAAGCACATATTATGAGCATCTAATAAAAGAAAAAGATAAAAGTAATAATATGCTGAATTTTGTTGCTATAACGGGGAAGCAGAACTGGTGGGCAGTATGATACGGGTTAGGAAGGTAACCTAATGGAGGGACATATAGCAAAAACGGTAATCACATACAGATATAGGGGATGTGCAGCTGGAAGGCATGTTACATGGATAAGAGTCATACATGACACCAGGTATACATACATATGATCTAGACATTAATAACCTCAAGTGTCATATAATGCAATATACAGAATAGATAACAACAGTTTTATTTATGACCCAGAGTGGCACAATGTATAGTATATCGACCGTACGTCCTGTAGTACAATAGAGGTTTCCTTTTCTAAGAAGACTAAGGGGGGGGCCCGTGTATAATAGTCAAGCTCACCTGCTGCATAGGATGTTAAGTTTAGAGCCTTTCCTCACCTATAAGTAGGTGTAGATAGCAAGTGGGCAGGGGTTCACCAGATGTATAGACGGCCATATGGCCAATGGCGGTGTCCCCTATATAAAGGGTAGTAATGGATGGACTAGGGATAACCGGCTAGTCTCCAGTCCATCCCTAGACGTATGATTGTCTATGGGGTGATCTTTCCTACTGCTCTCTACCACCGGATGAAAAGCCTTCGAGGAAGGGTTTAAACCAAATGGTTTCGTTTAGGCCTGGGGGTTCGGTGGCTCTTAGATTGTATATCCACCGGGACTCTAATTGCAGCAGTGTCTTGTTCCAGTCCCCTCCCCTCGACTCTGGATGTACCCGATCCAAGATAAGAAATTTGATTTTTGGGCATATGCCATTGTGTACTGTAAGGGTGTGTCTTCCCAGTGGGAGGTCCGGGTCACCAGTTTCCATGCTTACTATATGTCTATATGCCCTCTTCCAAAATTCTGTCTTGGTTTTTCCTATATAGAAGCATGTACATTCACATAGAAGTAGGTAAATCACCCCGCAGGTCCTGCAATTGGCAAAATGTTTGGGGTGGAAGGATTGACCATTTGGAAGGATCGGGTTTTTAGTTGTAAGCATATATTTACAGTATCTACATTTGCCACACATAAATGTCCCCTTATACTTACAATGTGTCTTATTATTCCCTACCTTAAACTCACTAGCTGTAATTTTATCTCCCAGAGAGGTAGTTCTTTTGAATGTAAAAAGAGGTCTCTGTGGAACCAATGGTCCTAATGCTGGATCGCATTGTAGCATGTGCCAATATTTCGTCACAATGTTCCTCACCTGTCTATGTTGATTGTTGAATTTAGTAATAATTCTAAGAGTATCGATATCATTCTTATCAGATTTATTTGCTTTTTTAGAGTATAATAGCTCCTCTCTTGACTGCCCGAGGGCTTTTTTAAAAGAGCGTTTCAGAGATGCATGGGAGTACCCCCTTAGTAGTAGCCTATCACGTAGCTTATTTGCCTCTAATTTAAAGGTGTTAATATCGGAGCAGTTTCGTTTTGCTCTCAAATACTGACTATATGGAATAGAGTTGAGGAGGGGTTTGGGGTGGAAGCTACTTGCATGTAATATGGCATTACTTGCGGTTGATTTTCTATATAATTTGCTAGTGATATTGCCTTCCTCACCTCTGCAGACCTCTACATCGAGAAACGTAACACACTGTTTGTCGAATGACATAGTGAAACTGAGGTTGAAGTCGTTGCGGTTCATCCTCAGTAGACACTCCCTAAGGAGGTCGATCGATCCGTCCCACACGATGAAGAGGTCGTCGATGTACCGGTACCAACACAATATGTGGTCCGTGTATATCGACAAGCCCTCATCATTGAGGAACATGGCCTCCCACTCCCCCAGGTACAGGTTGGCATACGATGGGGCACAACATGTCCCCATCGCAACCCCCTGCACCTGGAGGTAGTGGGAGCCGTTAAAAGCAAAAACATTGTGGTTAAGAATGTGTTCCAAAAGTGAGATGATGAATTCACTGTATGTAGGGTCCAGGTCTTGTGCTGTGCGAAGGACATGTTTTATGGCTGCTACACCCTTCTCATGGGGGATAGAGCTGTAGAGAGATTCGACATCAATCGTAACGAACAAAGCATGTTCGGGAATTGTTTGTTGGTCGATAATTTGTAGAAAATTTACTGTGTCTTTTACAAAAGAGGGGAGGGCGTGGACAAATGGTTTTAGTACTTCGTCTATCAGCTTACTCGCATTTTCACTAATGGCCCCTATCCCGGAGATAATCGGTCTACCGGGGGGATTTTTGATGTCTTTATGAACTTTGGGTAATGCATAGAAGACCGGTATACGTGGAAAATCATTTCTGATAAATTGCCATAGGGATTTAGTGATAGTAGAGTTGGAATATGCCGTATCTATCAGTGTATAAAAATCCCTATTATATTTACTGACCAGACTCACCGGTATAGGGCGGTACCACTCTCGGTTGTCCAGTAATCTATTGCACATCTTAATATAATCTTTATTGTCAAATACTACAATGTTCCCACCCTTATCTGCATTTTTAATCGTAATACTGTCATTTTTTGACAATGATTTGAGTGCTACCTTCTCATTTTTAGTGAGATTTTCAGGGGATTTGTTGTAAATTCTTAATTTATCCAATTCTTTGCCAACTAACCTTAAAAAGGCTGCTGCGTTCGGATGGATACTTGGCGCAGGGCAGAAATCAGACTTCTTTTTAAGTGTGGAGGTATTTCCCTTCGGGGGTTCATTAGGTCTTTCGATGGAATCTAGTATTTGAGATAGATTAATTTCATCTATGAGATCAGTTGGATCGTTCTCGTCAAGAAGGGATACCAGTTGCTCTAATGCTTGGTGTTCCTGTGGCGTCAAATTAGTGGGTCTTTCCTGCTTGTGGTATAGTTTTTTTAGAATAAGCTTACGTATAAACAGTTGGAGATCCTTATAGATCTCAAACTTGTCCAAATTTTGATTAGGGCAAAAGTTTAGGCCTTTTTGCAGGACATTGGTTTCGTCATGGGAGAGTCTATACGATGAAAGGTTGATGATATTGAGACTGTTGGGTTTCGATTCTTGATCAGTGTCAGGGACAGTTAAAGTGCTATTTGAGTGTAGGTATTGGGGTTGGATTGTGTGGGTTGTACACCCATCAGGATTTTCTCTAAAAAAGATGGGTCATTGGAAATTGTGTCCAATGTTGTGACTGTCGAGGGGTTTGATTGGGGATTCGTATCCCTTATCGGAGTGTGTGTATTGCTCTGTGCATTAAGTGTTTTAGGAATTGGTTCCTGTGTATCTGTGGGGGGATAGGTTTTTTTAGGAATTTCAAGGGTTAGTTTCTTTGCTTGTTGCCCCTCATTGGGGTCACCCCGGAATGTGCGTTTAATACTGTGTCCCATGTTGGGTTTCTGGAGTGTTTGGGTAAGCTGAGTAAGCTGAAGCAAGTACCTGAGCAGTCTTCTCACCAGCTGGGGAAGATGAAGAAGTGGGAAAGCATCAGCCAATGCCAAGCCAGGGACCCAGCAGAATAGGGGGGGTGATGCTTGAGGAGTATAGAGCAGGATAGCTGTGGAAGAGCTCAGGGGATCCAGTGATGACTGGGATCTGGAAGTCTAGTGAGAGACTGGGAGCTTTGTGAGTAAAGATCTACAGTGGGATACTGTGAGATAAGTAAAAGGACTGTTCTGTGTTACCTAGAGTTATGTACAACTACCGTTAGTGACTGTTACAAGATTTATTGTAATAGGTGACAACGGTCCTACCTGTACAGAAATGTTATCCAGTTGGAGGCCTCCCACTGTATAGCTGTCTACCTATAAAAGTCTCAGAGTCTGCCAATTATCATTGCATCTACTCAAGGGTGTCCTGGCCCTAACCCTCTCTCCACCAGTTCTGTTAAGAGACAATAAATCTCTTGTTCGCATCCAAAAGTGACTCATCATTTCTTTTTGCATCACACCCACTGTAATGGATGTGATCATCCTTGCAAACGTGCAGGTCAAGCTGCAACACTTCAACTGCTCCAGAAAACTTGTCGTTGCTTAAAGCTGTCCCAAACAAGTTCAAAGTAATAACCGCTCACACTTCATCGGATCAACAGTAGGCCAACGGACTTCTGACGTACCTTGCAGCAGGGAGATCTAACGGAAGTGGGGACAGGGTACCTGTCAAAAACAGGTACCCGCTCCCCCCCCACCCAAATGTGATAGATAAGCAGAAGTTCCACTTTTGGGTGGAGCTCCTCTTTAAAGGTGTTACAGGCCTGGACTTGTTTCTAATGGACTTTCTAAGGAACTTTTGCAAAAGACAGACAAACACCTTTTCAGTGGCAGAAATATGGGACGGGGATTGCATTCAAGGCAAATAAATGTTTAGTGTAAGTTATTAGTAATGAAGTGATTTTCTGTGTGGATTCAGAGTCATCAGTGCAGCAGGGATCGGATGACAGGGCAGGGATCTCCCACTGTGACAGATCTTACATGTAAAACCACAGTATGCTTAAAGTCCCGCCCCCTGGACCAGTGTGCTGTCTATAACAAAGCCGGTCCAGGAGGCGGGACTTTACAGATACTGGCGTCTCACATACAAGATCTGTCACAGCGGGAGATCCCTGCTCTATCATCCGGCTGGCCGGTGTCTTCTAATGATCCCCGTGTAGCAGTGACAGTTAACCGACGGGCGCACAGCGGCGTTGTGGGGGTGGTGACTGGTATGCTGCCAGGGAGCAAAGAAGGGGCGACGACATCACCTCCATGGGCAGTACGGGGTCTGCGACATGCCTCTGCCCACTACAGCAAGTAGGGATGGAAGTACAAGTGCTTGCTGAAAAGAACTAAAAAAATGGGATGTGCCAAGACCGCTGGCTGGGGGTACAGGAGGAACAGCAGCCACCGGTCTTAGAAAACAGGAAATCACAGGGCAGTAACAGTTTTACTTCGAAATCAGCAGGCTATTACAGAGGAACTACTGAGCTCAGAAGAAGATGGATAGCATAGTCGATGGTAGGAGATCAGCAACAAGGACATGGAAAAAAAGTATTTGCCCGGAGTTCTCCCTCAAATCCTCTTTGTTCTTCATTCTGATGCTCAATTTGGACTTCAGCAAGTCGCCTTCACCACGTCTAGATGCCTAAATGCATTGAGTTGCTGCCAATTGGTAACACAAATTTCTAATCGGCCAAGCAATTGAACAGGTGTACCTAATAAAGTAGCCGGTGACTCTATTATAATATATATATATATATATATATATATATATATATATATATATATATATATATATATTTTCACACACACACACAATCTCATAAAAGTGAGTACATCCCTCACATTTTTGTAAATATTTTATTTTTATATTTTATTCTATCTTTTCATGTGACAACACTGAAGAAATTACACTTTGCTACAATGTAAAGTAGTGAGTGTACAGCTTGTATAACAGTGTAAATTTGCTGTCCCCTCAAAACAACTCAGCACACAGCCATTAATGTCTAAACCGCTGGCAATGAAAGTGAGTACACCCCTAAGTGAAAATGTCCAAATTGGGCCCAATTAGCCATTTTCCCTCCCCGGTGTCATGTGACTCGTTAGTGTTACAAGGTCTCAGGTGTGAATGGGGAGCAGGTGTGTTAAATTTGGTGTTATCGCTCTCACTCTCTCATACTGGTCACTGGAAGTTCAATATGGCACCTCGTGGCAAAGAACTCTCTGAGGATCTGAAAAAAAGAATTGTTCTACATAAAGATGCCCTAGGCTATAAGAAGATTGCAAAAACCCTGAAACTGAGCTGCAGCACGGTGGCCAAGACCATACAGCGGTTTAACAGGACAGGTTCCACTCAGAACAGGCCTCGCCATGGTCGACCAAAGAAGTTGGGTGCACGTGCTCAGCGTCATATCCAGAGGTTGTCTTTGGGAAATAGACATATGAGTGCTGCCAGCATTGCTTCAGAGGTTGAAGGGGGGGGGGGGGGGTCAGCCTGTCAGTGCTCAGACCATACTCCGCACACTGCATCAAATTGGTCTGCATGGCTGTCATCATTCCAGAAGGAAGCCTCTTCTAAAGATGATGCACAAGAAAGCCCTGCAAACCATGTGCTGAAGACAAGCAGACTAAAGGACATGGATTACTGGAACCACGTCCTGTGATCTGATGAGAGCAAGATAAACTTATTTGGTTCAAATGGTGTCAAGTGTGTGTGGCAGCAACCAGGTGAGGAGTACAAAGATAAGTGTGTCTTGTCCTACAGTCAAACGTGGTGGTGGGAGTGTCATGGTCTGGGGATGCACGAGTGCTGCCGGCACTGGGGAGCTACAGATCATTGAGGGAACCATGAATGCCAACATGTACTGTGACATACTGAAGCAGAGCATGATCCCCTCCCTTCGGAGACTGGGCCACAGGGCAGTATTCCTACATAACGACCCCAAACACACCTCCAAGATGACCACTGCCTTGCTAAAGAAGCTGAGGGTAAAGGTGAGGGACTGGCCAAGCATGTCTCCAGACCTAAACCCTATTGAGCATCTGTGTGGCATCCTCAAACGGAAGGTGGAGGAGCGCAAGGTCTCTAACATCCCCCAGCTTCGTGTTGTTGTCATGGAGGAGTGGAAGAGGACTCCAGTGGTAACCTGTGAAGCTCCGGTGACCTCCATGCCCAAGAGAGTTAAGGCAGTGCTGGAAAATAATGGTGGCCACACAAAATATTGACACTTCGGGTCCAATTTTGGACATTTTCACTTAGGGGTGTACTCACTTTTGTTGCCAGCGGTTTAGACATTAATGGCTGTGTGTTGAGTTATTTTGAGGGGACAGCAAATTTACACTGTTATACAAGCTGTACACTCACTACTTTACATTGTAGCAAAGTGTCATTTCTTCAGTGTTGTCACATGAAAAGATATAATAAAATATTTACAAAAATGTGAGGGGTGTACTCACTTTTGTGAGATACTGTAAATGGCTATACACACATACAGGGTCTGAAGACTCTCTGCTGGATCAACATACGACAGAGGAAACTGAATGACCGGACTTGTCCCAGGTTGATTAGATGAGTAATAACAGAATGTAGGAGCCCTCTGTTCATTATGCAAAAAGTTCAATGCACCCCGGGAATTGTCCACACAGGAGTACTTAAAGCGGAGTTCCACCCAAAAGTGGAACTTCCACTGATTTGTCTCCTACCCCCCCCTCCGGTGCCACATTTGGCACCTTTCAGGGGGTGGGGAAAGCAGATACCTGTCTTTGACACCGTATCCTGTTCCCACTTCCGGGAGTCTGGGCCGCGACGCATGATGTCACCGCTCCTCCCCCCCGCCGCCGGGGCAGTAGGAAAGCGGACCCTCGTGCATGAGCAGTAGTGTTCCTGGCGTGAAGCGGTAAGGCTACACTGCCGGGTTCCCTTACCTGCAATGGTGGCGGCAGCACCCGACAGCTGGTGGAAACATCAGCTGCAGCGCCACCATCGCTGGACTCCAGGACAGGTAAGTGTCCTATTATTAAAAGTCAGCAGCTGCAGTATGTGTAGCTACTGGCTTTTAATTCTTGCAGCGGTGGGCGGTCCTCTGCTTTAAGCGAAAGCCCAGGAGTCCCATGCATGCCTGTGCAGGTAGTCACATTCATGTCAACTTGGATGCAGCGGCTGCAGACACCACTACTCCCAAGCTGACAGACATGCAGGTGCTAAAGGCAGACAATGTAATCTATGGTCCCCGCAGGGCTATTAGATTGGAAGCAGCGGCTGTGTCTGCGTTCCAATAAATATGAATGGAATTGCCTACACAGAATGGGTGGAACACTCTGTACTAGGGCTGCAACTAACCATTATTTTCATAATCGATTAGTTGGCCGATTATTTTTTTTCGATTAATCGGTTAATAACCTTAAAAAAAAAAAAAAAGTGTGATGTATAATTTAGTTTAATATGTAAAGTTAAAAAAAAAAGGCAATTTATTCTTAAATATCTCTATCCAGTGGTAAATATAAATAACCAATTATATGGTTAGGGAGCAAAATATCTAATCCACTCTGAGAATAACAGACAGAAGAGATATATACTGTATATACTATTAGAGGATAAATACTGTATATACACTATTAGAAGAGATATACTGTATATACTATCAGAGGAGATATACTGTATATTCTATCAGAAGAGATATACTGTATATACTATCAGAGGATATATACTGTATATACTATTAGAGGAGATATACAGGCATACCCCACTTTTACATACACAATGGGGTTTATTTACTAAAGCTGGAAAGTGCAAAATCAGTCTCACTTCTGCATAGAAACCAATGAGCTTCCAGGTTTTATTACCAAAGCTTAATTGAACAAGCTGGGGTTAGAAGCTCATTGGTTTCTATGCAGAAGTGAGCCTCATTTTGCACTTTCTAGCTTTAGTAAATAAACCCCCGTTGTGTACGTAAAAGTGGGGTATGCCTGTACTGTATATACTATTAAAGGGTGAATCTGGTAAATATCATCAGACTCAGAGATCACATTTTTTAATTTAACCGCTTCCCGACCGCCTCACGCAGATATATTGCCGCAAAAGGGCACGCACAGGCAGATTAACGTACCTGTACGTTGCCCTGTAAGAGGCGGCTCTCGGGCAGGAGCCCTGTGACCGCAGGTCCCGCGGACCCAATGTCCGCGGGGATACCTGCGATCGTCTCACGGTGAGGAAGAACGGGGAGATGCTAATGTAAACAAGCATCTCCCCGTTCTGCCTAGTGACACTGTCACTGATCTCTGCTCCCTGTGATCGGGAGCTGCGATCAGTGATGTGTCACACATAGCCCCTCCCCCCCACAGTTAGAATCACTCCCTAGGACACACTTAACCCCTACAGCGCCACCCAGTGGTTAACCCCTCAACTGCCAGTCATATTTTTACAGTAAAAGATGCAATTTTTTAGCATCGATCGCTGTATTAATGCCAATGGTCACAAAAATATGTCAGAATTGTCCGATGTGTCCGCCATAATGTCGCAGTCAAGATAAAAATCTCTAATCGCCGCCATTACTAGAAAAAAAGAAAATTATCAATAAAAATGCCATAAAACTATCCCCTATTTTGTAGACGCTATAACTTTTGCGCAAACCAATCAATTAACGCTTATTGCAATTTATTTTTTTACCAAAAATATGTAGAATACGTATCGGCCTAAACTGAGGGAAAAAAATGTTTTTTGGGGATATTTATTATAGCAAAAAGTAATGCGTTTTTTAAAAAAATTGTCGCTATTTTTTTGTTTATAGCGCAAAAAAGAAAAACCGCAGAGGTGATCAAATACCACCAAAAGAAAGCTCTATTTGTGGGAAAAAAAAAGAACGTCAATTTTGTTTGGGAGCCACGTCGCATGACCACGCAATTGTCAGTAAAAGCGACGCAGTGCCAAATCGCAAAAAGTGCTCTGGTCAGGAAGGGGGTAAATTCTTCCAGGGCTGAAGTGGTTAAAAAACAAATGTCTTCCTTCAAAAAAAAAAAGTCATTTTAAGAATGTTCCTTCGATTTTCTAATGGTTAGTGGGATCAAATCGACGTTCATTTTCAACCACAGCGACGGGAAGATTTGGAAATAATAAGAAACTTCTTAGTCAAAAGGAATTTTCAGACAGTGGATGTGGTTTTTTTGTTCAGAAATTACATTCGCTTTAAAAACAGAATGTTAAAAACAAATGAAAATTTCAAACAAAATTCTTTCATTCAGCGAATGTACAAAGATTTTTCGTCTGAAAATTGATCCGTGTGACCAGCATAAGGCTCGGTACACACCTATGCAGTTTGCTTTTGATCTGTTTCTGCAGTGCGTTTTGATTTTTTGCGCACGTGCTTTTGCTGCGATTTGCATATTTTTTTTGGCCAATTTGTTGTTGGGCAAATAAAAAAACGCACATTGCTGCAAAAACGCATTACATGCTTTTCTGCAGCTTCTCCATTGAAGTATATTAAGTCCCTGACCCTTTCCAAACATGCAGCGGCTGAAAATAGCATAGATGTGAGCGTGTCCCATAGGAAACCATGTAAATGAAGTGTTGCGTGTTTCTGCAAAAAACACATAGATGTGAACCAGATCTAAGACGTTTAGTACCATAATGGGGTTAAAAAAAAAAAAAAACTAAAAAGCCTTTTAGAGTACAAAAAAAAAAAAAGCAGATGATCACTACTGTAAGGGGTTCATTTTTTAACTGTAGAACAGTGAAAGTAATATTTACAGTTGCGATTATTCGCTCTTTTTGTACTGTAAAGGGCTCTTTTTTTTTTTTTTAAACCCCAATACGTTACTGGCCAATTAATGGATTATGAAAATAGTAATCGATTAATTTTGTTGTCGAATAATAGATTAGTTGTTTCAGCCCTACTCTGTACAACACCGCCCTCACACGTGTACATCTGTGCGAATGAGGCCTAAATATATTACACTGGAGATATAAAAAAATAAAAATAAAAAATTGAATCCGATTCCTCATCCACAAAGGTTGGATGTGAGATTCCGTCCTGCTAAAACCTTTCTATTGGGAGAGCAGGGAGAATTCAGGGAGAAAACACACTGATCAGTGCCGTCAGCTGCGACCAGTGTTCTGACGATTTGTGCCCTCCGTCGAAAACTGCCCGCGCATGCGCAGAATATAACAGAAAGGGCACTCCAGCTGATTTCCCGAGCAGCTGGCGTGACATCACCATAGCGCCATGCACACATCATAGGAGGCTTTTTTTTGACAGGGAGATACCATTTGACGGGCACAATTGAATGCTATGCAAACAGCGGAGGGAGATCGTATTTGTCATATTGCGCCTCACTATTGCGGCGCCGGTTTACACTGAGCTCAAGGTTGGGTTTTGTCTGTGTTGCAACACAGACAAAACCTGCCCTGCAACAGCGAGGCTCAATCTGACAACTACGGTGGTGTCCCTGCGCTCTTTTTATTACTTTTAATTGTGGCCGTGAAATGGTATCTCTTGTTGAAAAAAAGCCTCCTACAAATGTGCGCACGGCGCTATGGTGACGTCACTCCAGCTGATTGGGAAATCAGCTGGAGTGCCCTTCCGCTCTGCGCAATTTTCGACGGAGGGCACCATTCGATAGAACGCACGCAGCACTGATCAAGCTGTATTTATCCAACAGGGTGGCTGCAGGAAAAGTCGATCGGTAGACTGACGGCTGTGCAAACCAAGGTGCCTCTATACATGTCTGATAACTAATATAAAAATAGATGGGAAATTTTATTATTAAAAAGCAATTGATCTGGAGTATGAGGGGCAGAAAGCAAACTTATATAGTGCATCCAGCATTCATTAGATTACTACAAAAAAAAAAAAAAAAAAAAAAGACACATTGATATCCATCTATATTATGAAGTGGAGTGATCTCTACTCACCGCACTATACATTCTGTTCAGCTATATGTAAATATATTCGGTAAAATTATTTTAGATATAGATATAGAGAGAGATATATATATAGATATATCTATCTATATCTATCTATCTATCTATCTATCTATCTATCTATCTATCTATCTATCTATCTATCTATCTATCTATCTATCTATCTATCTATCTATCTATCTATCTACACACACATACCTCTGATCTGTGTGAATAGGGTAAAAATATTATTAAAATTCCTAAGATATTTAGCCCCATCTAGTGGCCAAATTGCAGTATTTTTAAATCAGTAAAAGCACTTGACCAGCAAAGGAACTAGCCTATTAACACTTTTTATAAATTCCATTCACACAGAATCAATGCATGTTTATTTTAAGTGGGTGAATTGCTATGTGAATTGTAAATACACCACTAAGTGTTCGTTCACACTGCTCGCATACTAAATGTCCAGTTTTAGTGTGCAGGCAGAAAAGTCAGTCTTAGCCTGCAGTAAGGAGGCGGCGTGGTGCAACTGGACTTTAAAAGGTGCACAAAACAAAAGTTGTGCAAAGTCGTATGAGGTTCACTCCTAACCACTAAGGTGTGGTGTGTTAACCAGTGGCCAACCACGTAAGGCATATACAGTATCACACAAAAGTGAGTACACCCCTCACATTTTTGTAAATATTTTATTATATCTTTTCATGTGACAACACTGAAGAAATTACACTTTGCTACAATGTAAAGTAGTGAGTGTACAGCTTGTATAACAGTGTAAATTTGCTGTCCCCTCAAAATAACTCAACACACAGCCATTAATGTCTAAACCGCTGGCAACAAAAGTGAGTACACCCCTAAGGGAAAATGTCCAAATTGGGGCCATTTAAAGGTGGGAGGTGTCGTCCCAGTATTCGGTATGTGATGGAGGTGAACCCACATCCCTAATATAATACAAAACCGAAACACACCCACAAGGGGTGTAGCTCCTCTGATGGGACTTTAAAGCGGGTCACTTCCAATATAAGTGCAAAAGTAGTAGGGTTTTTTGTTAAAATAGGTTCAAAATTTTATTAAAGAAAATACTCAAAAGAGGATCAACAATAATACATAAGTACAAAATGGATGCATATAATAGAAGGAAAAAATTGATACACATGGAACAATGACCAATTGTAATGGTAAAGTTGATTCAACAACAATAAACCTTAACCCAACGTTTTGAGATAAATAGGGGGGTTGACCTCCTCTTCAGGGGTAGCGATAATTGGTCAGGATAAGTTTTTTTTTCTAAAAGGTTACAAAAACAGAACTGGAATAAGTAAACAAAAAAGAAAAGAAAACATCTTCATAAATATCAACAGTGAGTATAAAGTACTGCATCACATGAATCATCCATTGTAATATAATTGTAACATATGTAATATGGCATATGTATGTAAATACTGACCCATTCAGGTTGGCATGAGGGTTTACAAGACCTTCTCAGCATCAAACAAGACCAGCTCGACCCGTCACTGCTTCACAGGGGTCCAAGACACGACAGCAGGAGAAGGTGTGAGGGAAAGACGAGGATATTGACGTGAGGCGCGCAGGCTGAATCTCAGAATGGGCAGAAGACACCATAGGCTGCAATAGCTCCACAAAGGGCATCACCGAGAACAAGCACAGTCACCCCTTAGGAATGGGAGATTATATATATATATATATATATATATATATATATATATACATATATATATATATATATACACATATATATATATATACACACATATATATATATATATACACACATATATATATATACACACATACACACACACATTTACATTTATTACAATGGATGATTCATGTGTCTTTAAGGTCAAGTCGCCACAAATATACATTGATGCCAATCTGAAGTTGTGTGCTCACTGCACTCTACCAGCACACCGGCCAAACTTTCACCGACAGCTCTCAGTCTCAGCTTCTGATTGGGTGCCAGAGCGACGGCCTCCTGATCGTAACCACTATGACAGTCAATCGCAGCAGTCATATGATAATAGAAGCCAAGCCACTTACCGAGCATTAAAGAACATAAAGGCCACACTTAACGTCTCACAATGAATGGGTTGGCATGCAATGACCCAGAAATTGGACCTGCACCTTTATATGACAGTGCATCGCACTCAAATGCAGAATCGTGCATTTCTGGGTGTTGGAGAGCTGTCCAGCCTCTGTCAGCAAGGTACATTGGGGTGCCATTCAGAATGAATTCAGAATAAATGGCTCTGCATCACAAGTGGAATGAATGCTTCACGTTACATAAACACACACACAGTCCATTCACAGGACACAATAATGCGAATGGGGCACAAGAGTTTGTTTTCATTAGAAAAAGCCTGTCCCCTGTAGGCATGTTTTAGAGAAGGAAAATAAAATACGATATACCTGTACTCCAATCCAAACAGCTTATACATATACAGTGCCTTGAAAAAGTATTCATACCCCTTGAAAATGTTCCACCTTTTGTCATGTCACAACCAAAAACGTAAATGTATTTTATTGGGATTTTATGTGATAGACCAACACAAAGTGGCACATAATTGTGAAGTGGAAGAAAAATTATAAATGGTTTTAAATTTTTTTTTACAAATAAATATGTTAAAAGTGTGGCGTGCATTTCTATTCAGCCCCCTTTACTCTGATACCCCTAACTAACATCTAGTGGAACCAACTGCCTTCAGAAGTCCCCTACTTAGTAAATAAAGTCCATCTGTGTGTAATTTAACCTCAGTATAAATGCAGCTGTTCTGTGATGCCTGAAAGCACCCGGTGTTAGCGGTAAAGCACGCCTAGTTTTAGCGGCAATTTTCGGCCGCTGGAAGAGCGCTTTTAACCCCCGCTAGCAGCCGAATAAAGGGTTAAAAGCGCATGTGTTGTGGCGCTGGCAAAGCACTTTGCAGGCACTTTGGCAGCACTGCCCATTCATTTCAATGGGCAGGGTGTTTGTATACAGCGCTCCCAAACCGCCCCAAAGATGCTGCTTGCAGGACTTTTCAGAATGTCCTGCAAGCGCACCGCCCCAGTGTGAATGCACTCAGGCTTTCACACTGGGATGGCATGGGAGGCATTTTTCAGGCGCTATTTTTAGCGCTAAATCGCCTGAAAAACACGTTCAGTGTGAAAGGGGTTTTAGAGGTTTGTTTGCTTAGTGAACAAACTAAGCATCATAAAGGCCAAGGAACACACCAGACAGGTCAAGGATAAAGTTGTGGAGAACGTTAAAGCAGGGTTAAGTTATAAAAAATATCCTAAGCTTTGAACATCTCACAGAGCACTTTTCAATCCATCATCTGAAAATGGAAAGAGTATGGCTCAACTGCAAACCTACCAAGACATGGCCGTCCACCTAAATTGACAGGCCGGGCAAGGAGAACATTAATCAGAGAAGCAGCCAAGAGGTCCATGGTAACTCTGGAGGAGCTGCAGAGATCCACAGCTCAGGTGGGAGAATCTGTCTACAGGACAACTATTAGTTGTGCTCTCCACAAATCTGACCTTTATGGAAGAGTGGCAAGAAAAAATCCATTGTTGAAAGAAAGATATAAGAAGTCCCATTTGTAGTTTGTAAGAAGCCATGTGGAGGACACAGCAAACATGTGGAAGAAGGTGCTCTGGTCAGATGAGACCAAAATTGAACTTTTTGGCCTAAAAGCAAAACGCTATGCGTGGCGGAAAACTAACACTGCACATCACCCTAAACACACCATCCCCACCGTGAAACATGGTGGTGGCAGCATCATGTTGTGGGCATGCTTTTCTTCAGCAGGGACAGGGAAGCTGGCCAGAGTTGATAGGAAGATGGATGGAGCCAAATACAGGGCAATCTTAGAAGAAAACCTGTTAGAGTCTGCAAAAGACTTGAGACTGGAGCGGAGGTTCACCTTTCAGCAGGACAACGACCCTATGGAATGGTTTAGATCAAAGCACATTCATGTGTTAGAATGGCCCAGTCAAAGTCCAGACCTAAATCCAATTGAGAATCTGTGGCAAGACTTTAAAATTGCTGTTCTCAGACGCTCTCTATCCAATCTGACAGAGATTGAGATATTTTGCAAAGAAGAATGGGCAAAAAATGTCACTCTCTGTGCAAAGCTGTTAGAGACATCCCCAAAAAGACTTGCAGCTGTAAGTAATTGCAGAGAAAGATGGTTCTACAAAGTATTGACTGGGGGGGGGGGGCTGAATACAAATGCACCCCACACTTTTCACATATTTATTTGTAAAAAAAAAAAGTTGAAAACCATTTATCATTTTCCTTCCACTTCACAATTATGTGCCACTTTGTGTTGGTCTATCACATAAACTCCTAATAAAATACATTTACCTGTTTGGTTGTAACATGACAAAATGTGGAAAATTTCAAGGGTGTGAATACTTTTTCAAGGCACTGTATATAACTCATCAGGTGATAAAGGAATGTGACCACATGTTAACGCTAAAAATTCTGAATGAACCCTCTGCACACTGCTATACACTTTTTCTGTTATACCCTGTGCACACGGTCGGACTTTCCGACCGAATATGTGCGATCGTAGCTTGTTGTCGCAAATTCCGATCGTGTGTGGGCTCCATCGGAATTTCCGACACACAAAGTTTGAGAGCATGCTATAAAATTTTCCAACAACAAAATCCAATCCTTTAAATTCCGATCGTGTACACAAATCTGACGGACAAAGTGCCACGCATGCTCAGAATAAATTAAGAGACGAAAGCTATTGGCTGTTGCCCCTTTTATAGTCCCGACGTACGTGTTTTACGTCACCGCGTTCGGAACGATCGGAAATTCGGACAACTTTGTGCAACCATTTATATGCAAGACAAGTTTGAGCTAACATCCGTCGGAAAAAAATGATGGATTTTGTTGTTGGAATGTCCGATTGTGTGTACAGGGCATTAAAGTTTGTACACAAGGAGGGATATTTAGTTCACATACATTGCACACTGCAATACATGTTTAAGCCGACCAACTTCGTCAAAGTAATCCCTCTCTGGCCAGTTTTTTTTTTTTGGTTGAACTAGATGGACTTCTATTTTAATTGAACCTGACTACGAGATGGGCGATCAGATACTCCCTGGATCAACATTCAGTAGTGCTGATCCAGAAGAAGGCAAAAACCCTATTAAAGCATGGTCCAATTGGCTCCAACAGGGAAAAAATTCCTTCTTGACCCCCTTAGACTACATTTGCACTGGGTATTTTTCCATGTCTGTTCATGCAGTGCACTTTGTGTGCGTCCAGCAACGATCACCACAGATAATCGCTGGCTGCATGAACATCCAGAGGAAGGCAATGTAGGATGCTGTGCTCTCTCAGTAATGTAATGTGTCCCCTGAGTAATGTGCTGTGCCCCCCCCCAGTAATGTAATGTGCTGTCCCCCCATTAATTTAAGGTGCAGTGCATTACCCCCCCCAGTAAAGTAATATGCCCCCCTCCAATAATGTAAGGTGCAGTGCATTACCCCCCCAGTAATGTAATGTGCTGTGTTCGCCCCTCCCCCTTCAATGTACTGTCACCCTAGTAAAGGCTCCCTAGTCTCCCTACACTATGTCTCCCTAGTAAGGGCTGTGCCCCTCTGTCCTTATCCCCGTGGAGTCCCTCTGCGCCTCTTCCCGCGGAGTCCCTCTGCGCCTCTTCCCGCGGAGTCCCTCTGCGCCTCTTCCCGCGGAGTCCCTCTGCGCCTCTTCCCGCGGAGTCCCTCTGCGCCTCTTCCCGCGGAGTCCCTCTGCGCCTCTTCCTGCGGAGTCCCTCTGCGCCTCTTCCCGCGGAGTCCCTCTGTGCCTCTTCCCGCGGAGTGCCTCTTCCCGCGGAGTCCCTCTGTGCCTCTTCCCGCGGAGTCCCTCTGTGCCTCTTCCCGCGGAGTCCCTCTTCCCGCGGAGTCCCTCTGTGCCTCTTCCCGCGGAGTGCCTCTTCCCGCGGAGTCCCTCTGTGCCTCTTCCCGCGGAGTGCCTCTTCCCGCGGAGTCCCTCTGTGCCTCTTCCCGCGGAGTGCCTCTTCCCGTGGAGTCCCTCTGTGCCTCTTCACGCGGAGTCCCTCTGTGCCTCTTCCCGCGGAGTGCCTCTTCCCGCGGAGTCCCTCTGTGCCTCTTCACGCGGAGTCCCTCTGTGCCTCTTCCCGCGGAGTGCCTCTTCCCGCGGAGTCCCTCTGTGCCTCTTCCCGCGGAGTTCCTCTTCCAGCGGAGTGCCTCTTCCCGCGGAGTCCCTCTGTGCCTCTTCCCGCGGAGTTCCTCTTCCAGCGGAGTGCCTCTTCCCGCGGAGTCCCTCTGTGCCTCTTCCCGCGGAGTCCCTCTGTGCCTCTTCCCGCGGAGTGCCTCTGTGCCTCTTCCCGCGGAGTGCCTCTGTGCCTCTTCCCGCGGAGTGCCTCTGTGCCTCTTCCCGCGGAGTGCCTCTTCCCACGGAGTCCCTCTGTGCCTCTTCCCGCGGAGTTCCTCTGTGCCTCTTCCCGCGGAGTGCCTCTTCCCGCGGAGTCCCTCTGTGCCTCTTCCCACGGAGTCCCTCTGTGCCTCTTCCCGCGGAGTCCCTCTGTGCCTCTTCCCGCGGAGTGCCTCTTCCCGCGGAGTCCTTCTGTGCCTCTTCCCGCGGAGTTCCTCTTCCAGCGGAGTGCCTCTTCCCGCGGAGTCCCTCTGTGCCTCTTCCCGTGGAGTGCCTCTTCCCGCGGAGTCCCTCTGTGCCTCTTCCCGCGGAGTGCCTCTTCCCACGGAGTCCCTCTGTGCCTCTTCCCGCGGAGTGCCTCTTCCCGCGGAGTCCCTCTGTGCCTCTTCCCGCGGAGTCCCTCTGTGCCTCTTCCCGTGGAGTGCCTCTTCCCGCGGAGTCCCTCTGTGCCTCTTCCCGCGGAGTTCCTCTTCCAGCGGAGTGCCTCTTCCCGCGGAGTCCCTCTGTGCCTCTTCCCGCGGAGTCCCTCTGTGCCTCTTCCCGCGGAGTGCCTCTTCCCGCGGAGTCCTTCTGTGCCTCTTCCCGCGGAGTTCCTCTTCCAGCGGAGTGCCTCTTCCCGCGGAGTCCCTCTGTGCCTCTTCCCGTGGAGTGCCTCTTCCCGCGGAGTCCCTCTGTGCCTCTTCCCGCGGAGTCCCTCTGTGCCTCTTCCCGCGGAGTGCCTCTTCCCGCGGAGTCCCTCTGTGCCTCTTCCCGTGGAGTGCCTCTTCCCGCGGAGTCCCTCTGTGCCTCTTCCCGCGGAGTGCCTCTTCCCGTGGAGTCCCTCTGTGCCTCTTCACGCGGAGTCCCTCTGTGCCTCTTCCCGCGGAGTGCCTCTTCCCGCGGAGTCCCTCTGTGCCTCTTCACGCGGAGTCCCTCTGTGCCTCTTCCCGCGGAGTGCCTCTTCCCGCGGAGTCCCTCTGTGCCTCTTCCCGCGGAGTTCCTCTTCCAGCGGAGTGCCTCTTCCCGCGGAGTCCCTCTGTGCCTCTTCCCGCGGAGTTCCTCTTCCAGCGGAGTGCCTCTTCCCGCGGAGTCCCTCTGTGCCTCTTCCCGCGGAGTCCCTCTGTGCCTCTTCCCGCGGAGTGCCTCTGTGCCTCTTCCCGCGGAGTGCCTCTGTGCCTCTTCCCGCGGAGTGCCTCTGTGCCTCTTCCCGCGGAGTGCCTCTTCCCACGGAGTCCCTCTGTGCCTCTTCCCGCGGAGTTCCTCTGTGCCTCTTCCCGCGGAGTGCCTCTTCCCGCGGAGTCCCTCTGTGCCTCTTCCCACGGAGTCCCTCTGTGCCTCTTCCCGCGGAGTCCCTCTGTGCCTCTTCCCGCGGAGTGCCTCTTCCCGCGGAGTCCTTCTGTGCCTCTTCCCGCGGAGTTCCTCTTCCAGCGGAGTGCCTCTTCCCGCGGAGTCCCTCTGTGCCTCTTCCCGTGGAGTGCCTCTTCCCGCGGAGTCCCTCTGTGCCTCTTCCCGCGGAGTGCCTCTTCCCACGGAGTCCCTCTGTGCCTCTTCCCGCGGAGTGCCTCTTCCCGCGGAGTCCCTCTGTGCCTCTCCCCGCGGAGTCCCTCTGTGCCTCTTCCCGTGGAGTGCCTCTTCCCGCGGAGTCCCTCTGTGCCTCTTCCCGCGGAGTTCCTCTTCCAGCGGAGTGCCTCTTCCCGCGGAGTCCCTCTGTGCCTCTTCCCGCGGAGTCCCTCTGTGCCTCTTCCCGCGGAGTGCCTCTTCCCGCGGAGTCCTTCTGTGCCTCTTCCCGCGGAGTTCCTCTTCCAGCGGAGTGCCTCTTCCCGCGGAGTCCCTCTGTGCCTCTTCCCGTGGAGTGCCTCTTCCCGCGGAGTCCCTCTGTGCCTCTTCCCGCGGAGTCCCTCTGTGCCTCTTCCCGCGGAGTGCCTCTTCCCGCGGAGTCCCTCTGTGCCTCTTCCCGCGGAGTCCCTCTGTGCCTCTTCCCGTGGAGTGCCTCTTCCCGCGGAGTCCCTCTGTGCCTCTTCCCGCGGAGTTCCTCTTCCAGCGGAGTGCCTCTTCCCGCGGAGTCCCTCTGTGCCTCTTCCCGCGGAGTCCCTCTGTGCCTCTTCCCGCGGAGTCCCTCTGTGCCTCTTCCCGCGGAGTGCCTCTTCCCGCGGAGTCCCTCTTCCCGCGGAGTGCCTCTTCCCGCGGAGTGCCTCTTCCCGCGGAGTTCCTCTGTGCCTCTTCCCGCGGAGTGCCTCTTCCCGTGGAGTCCCTCTGTGCCTCTTCCCACGGAGTCCCTCTGTGCCTCTTCCCGCGGAGTGCCTCTTCCCGCGGAGTCCCTCTGTGCCTCTTCCCGCGGAGTGCCTCTTCCCGCGGAGTGCCTCTTCCCGCGGAGTCCTTCTGTGCCTCTTCCCGCGGAGTGCCTCTTCCCGCGGAGTCCCTCTGTGCCTCTTCCCGCGGAGTCCCTCTGTGCCTCTTCCCGCGGAGTGCCTCTTCCCGCGGAGTCCCTCTGTGCCTCTTCCCGCGGAGTGCCTCTTCCCGCGGAGTCCTTCTGTGGCTCTTCCCGCGGAGTTCCTCTTCCAGCGGAGTGCCTCTTCCCGCGGAGTCCCTCTGTGCCTCTTCCTGCAGAGTCCCTCTGTGCCTCTTCCCGCGGAGTCCCTCTGTGCCTCTTCCCGCGGAGTCCCTCTGTGCCTCTTCCCGCGGAGTCCCTCTGTGCCTCTTCCCGCGGAGTCCCTATGTGCCTCTTCCCGCGGAGTGCCTCTTCCCGCGGAGTCCCTCTGCGCCTCTTCCCGCGGAGCCCCTCTGCGCCTCTTCCCGCGGAGCCCCTCTGCGCCTCTTCCCGCGTGTTTTACGTCACCGCGTTCGGAACGATCGGAAATTCGGACAACTTTGTGCAACCATTTATATGCAAGACAAGTTTGAGCTAACATCCGTCGGAAAAAAACGATGGATTTTGTTGTCGGAATGTCCGATTGTGTGTACAGGGCATTAAAGTTTGTACACAAGGAGGGATATTTAGTTCACATACATTGCACACTGCAATACATGTTTAAGCCGACCAACTTCGTCAAAGTAATCCCTCTCTGGCCAGTTTTTTTTTTTGGTTGAACTAGATGGACTTCTATTTTAATTGAACCTGACTACGAGATGGGCGATCAGATACTCCCTGGATCAACATTCAGTAGTGCTGATCCAGAAGAAGGCAAAAACCCTATTAAAGCATGGTCCAATTGGCTCCAACAGGGAAAAAATTCCTTCTTGACCCCCTTAGACTACATTTGCACTGGGTATTTTTCCATGTCTGTTCATGCAGTGCACTTTGTGTGCGTCCAGCAACGATCACCACAGATAATCGCTGGCTGCATGAACATCCAGAGGAAGGCAATGTAGGATGCTGTGCTCTCTCAGTAATGTAATGTGTCCCCCGAGTAATGTGCTGTGCCCCCCCCCAGTAATGTAATGTGCTGTCCCCCCATTAATTTAAGGTGCAGTGCATTACCCCCCCCCAGTAAAGTAATATGCCCCCCTCCAATAATGTAAGGTGCAGTGCATTACCCCCCCAGTAATGTAATGTGCTGTGTTCGCCCCTCCCCCTTCAATGTACTGTCACCCTAGTAAAGGCTCCCTAGTCTCCCTACACTATGTCTCCCTAGTAAGGGCTGTGCCCCTCTGTCCTTATCCCCGTGGAGTCCCTCTGCGCCTCTTCCCGCGGAGTCCCTCTGCGCCTCTTCCCGCGGAGTCCCTCTGCGCCTCTTCCCGCGGAGTCCCTCTGCGCCTCTTCCCGCGGAGTCCCTCTGCGCCTCTTCCTGCGGAGTCCCTCTGCGCCTCTTCCCGCGGAGTCCCTCTGTGCCTCTTCCCGCGGAGTGCCTCTTCCCGCGGAGTCCCTCTGTGCCTCTTCCCGCGGAGTCCCTCTGTGCCTCTTCCCGCGGAGTCCCTCTTCCCGCGGAGTCCCTCTGTGCCTCTTCCCGCGGAGTGCCTCTTCCCGCGGAGTCCCTCTGTGCCTCTTCCCGCGGAGTGCCTCTTCCCGCGGAGTCCCTCTGTGCCTCTTCCCGCGGAGTGCCTCTTCCCGTGGAGTCCCTCTGTGCCTCTTCACGCGGAGTCCCTCTGTGCCTCTTCCCGCGGAGTGCCTCTTCCCGCGGAGTCCCTCTGTGCCTCTTCACGCGGAGTCCCTCTGTGCCTCTTCCCGCGGAGTGCCTCTTCCCGCGGAGTCCCTCTGTGCCTCTTCCCGCGGAGTTCCTCTTCCAGCGGAGTGCCTCTTCCCGCGGAGTCCCTCTGTGCCTCTTCCCGCGGAGTTCCTCTTCCAGCGGAGTGCCTCTTCCCGCGGAGTCCCTCTGTGCCTCTTCCCGCGGAGTCCCTCTGTGCCTCTTCCCGCGGAGTGCCTCTGTGCCTCTTCCCGCGGAGTGCCTCTGTGCCTCTTCCCGCGGAGTGCCTCTGTGCCTCTTCCCGTGGAGTGCCTCTTCCCACGGAGTCCCTCTGTGCCTCTTCCCGCGGAGTTCCTCTGTGCCTCTTCCCGCGGAGTGCCTCTTCCCGCGGAGTCCCTCTGTGCCTCTTCCCACGGAGTCCCTCTGTGCCTCTTCCCGCGGAGTCCCTCTGTGCCTCTTCCCGCGGAGTGCCTCTTCCCGCGGAGTCCTTCTGTGCCTCTTCCCGCGGAGTTCCTCTTCCAGCGGAGTGCCTCTTCCCGCGGAGTCCCTCTGTGCCTCTTCCCGTGGAGTGCCTCTTCCCGCGGAGTCCCTCTGTGCCTCTTCCCGCGGAGTGCCTCTTCCCACGGAGTCCCTCTGTGCCTCTTCCCGCGGAGTGCCTCTTCCCGCGGAGTCCCTCTGTGCCTCTTCCCGCGGAGTCCCTCTGTGCCTCTTCCCGTGGAGTGCCTCTTCCCGCGGAGTCCCTCTGTGCCTCTTCCCGCGGAGTTCCTCTTCCAGCGGAGTGCCTCTTCCCGCGGAGTCCCTCTGTGCCTCTTCCCGCGGAGTCCCTCTGTGCCTCTTCCCGCGGAGTGCCTCTTCCCGCGGAGTCCTTCTGTGCCTCTTCCCGCGGAGTTCCTCTTCCAGCGGAGTGCCTCTTCCCGCGGAGTCCCTCTGTGCCTCTTCCCGTGGAGTGCCTCTTCCCGCGGAGTCCCTCTGTGCCTCTTCCCGCGGAGTCCCTCTGTGCCTCTTCCCGCGGAGTGCCTCTTCCCGCGGAGTCCCTCTGTGCCTCTTCCCGCGGAGTCCCTCTGTGCCTCTTCCCGTGGAGTGCCTCTTCCCGCGGAGTCCCTCTGTGCCTCTTCCCGCGGAGTTCCTCTTCCAGCGGAGTGCCTCTTCCCGCGGAGTCCCTCTGTGCCTCTTCCCGCGGAGTCCCTCTGTGCCTCTTCCCGCGGAGTCCCTCTGTGCCTCTTCCCGCGGAGTGCCTCTTCCCGCGGAGTCCCTCTTCCCGCGGAGTGCCTCTTCCCGCGGAGTGCCTCTTCCCGCGGAGTTCCTCTGTGCCTCTTCCCGCGGAGTGCCTCTTCCCGTGGAGTCCCTCTGTGCCTCTTCCCACGGAGTCCCTCTGTGCCTCTTCCCGCGGAGTGCCTCTTCCCGCGGAGTCCCTCTGTGCCTCTTCCCGCGGAGTGCCTCTTCCCGCGGAGTGCCTCTTCCCGCGGAGTCCTTCTGTGCCTCTTCCCGCGGAGTGCCTCTTCCCGCGGAGTCCCTCTGTGCCTCTTCCCGCGGAGTCCCTCTGTGCCTCTTCCCGCGGAGTGCCTCTTCCCGCGGAGTCCCTCTGTGCCTCTTCCCGCGGAGTGCCTCTTCCCGCGGAGTCCTTCTGTGGCTCTTCCCGCGGAGTTCCTCTTCCAGCGGAGTGCCTCTTCCCGCGGAGTCCCTCTGTGCCTCTTCCTGCAGAGTCCCTCTGTGCCTCTTCCCGCGGAGTCCCTCTGTGCCTCTTCCCGCGGAGTCCCTCTGTGCCTCTTCCCGCGGAGTCCCTCTGTGCCTCTTCCCGCGGAGTCCCTATGTGCCTCTTCCCGCGGAGTGCCTCTTCCCGCGGAGTCCCTCTGCGCCTCTTCCCGCGGAGCCCCTCTGCGCCTCTTCCCGCGGAGCCCCTCTGCGCCTCTTCCCGCGTGTTTTACGTCACCGCGTTCGGAACGATCGGAAATTCGGACAACTTTGTGCAACCATTTATATGCAAGACAAGTTTGAGCTAACATCCGTCGGAAAAAAACGATGGATTTTGTTGTCGGAATGTCCGATTGTGTGTACAGGGCATTAAAGTTTGTACACAAGGAGGGATATTTAGTTCACATACATTGCACACTGCAATACATGTTTAAGCCGACCAACTTCGTCAAAGTAATCCCTCTCTGGCCAGTTTTTTTTTTTGGTTGAACTAGATGGACTTCTATTTTAATTGAACCTGACTACGAGATGGGCGATCAGATACTCCCTGGATCAACATTCAGTAGTGCTGATCCAGAAGAAGGCAAAAACCCTATTAAAGCATGGTCCAATTGGCTCCAACAGGGAAAAAATTCCTTCTTGACCCCCTTAGACTACATTTGCACTGGGTATTTTTCCATGTCTGTTCATGCAGTGCACTTTGTGTGCGTCCAGCAACGATCACCACAGATAATCGCTGGCTGCATGAACATCCAGAGGAAGGCAATGTAGGATGCTGTGCTCTCTCAGTAATGTAATGTGTCCCCCGAGTAATGTGCTGTGCCCCCCCCCAGTAATGTAATGTGCTGTCCCCCCATTAATTTAAGGTGCAGTGCATTACCCCCCCCCAGTAAAGTAATATGCCCCCCTCCAATAATGTAAGGTGCAGTGCATTACCCCCCCAGTAATGTAATGTGCTGTGTTCGCCCCTCCCCCTTCAATGTACTGTCACCCTAGTAAAGGCTCCCTAGTCTCCCTACACTATGTCTCCCTAGTAAGGGCTGTGCCCCTCTGTCCTTATCCCCGTGGAGTCCCTCTGCGCCTCTTCCCGCGGAGTCCCTCTGCGCCTCTTCCCGCGGAGTCCCTCTGCGCCTCTTCCCGCGGAGTCCCTCTGCGCCTCTTCCCGCGGAGTCCCTCTGCGCCTCTTCCTGCGGAGTCCCTCTGCGCCTCTTCCCGCGGAGTCCCTCTGTGCCTCTTGCCGCGGAGTGCCTCTTCCCGCGGAGTCCCTCTGTGCCTCTTCCCGCGGAGTCCCTCTGTGCCTCTTCCCGCGGAGTCCCTCTTCCCGCGGAGTCCCTCTGTGCCTCTTCCCGCGGAGTGCCTCTTCCCGCGGAGTCCCTCTGTGCCTCTTCCCGCGGAGTGCCTCTTCCCGCGGAGTCCCTCTGTGCCTCTTCCCGCGGAGTGCCTCTTCCCGTGGAGTCCCTCTGTGCCTCTTCACGCGGAGTCCCTCTGTGCCTCTTCCCGCGGAGTGCCTCTTCCCGCGGAGTCCCTCTGTGCCTCTTCACGCGGAGTCCCTCTGTGCCTCTTCCCGCGGAGTGCCTCTTCCCGCGGAGTCCCTCTGTGCCTCTTCCCGCGGAGTTCCTCTTCCAGCGGAGTGCCTCTTCCCGCGGAGTCCCTCTGTGCCTCTTCCCGCGGAGTTCCTCTTCCAGCGGAGTGCCTCTTCCCGCGGAGTCCCTCTGTGCCTCTTCCCGCGGAGTCCCTCTGTGCCTCTTCCCGCGGAGTGCCTCTGTGCCTTTTCCCGCGGAGTGCCTCTGTGCCTCTTCCCGCGGAGTGCCTCTGTGCCTCTTCCCGCGGAGTGCCTCTTCCCACGGAGTCCCTCTGTGCCTCTTCCCGCGGAGTTCCTCTGTGCCTCTTCCCGCGGAGTGCCTCTTCCCGCGGAGTCCCTCTGTGCCTCTTCCCACGGAGTCCCTCTGTGCCTCTTCCCGCGGAGTCCCTCTGTGCCTCTTCCCGCGGAGTGCCTCTTCCCGCGGAGTCCTTCTGTGCCTCTTCCCGCGGAGTTCCTCTTCCAGCGGAGTGCCTCTTCCCGCGGAGTCCCTCTGTGCCTCTTCCCGTGGAGTGCCTCTTCCCGCGGAGTCCCTCTGTGCCTCTTCCCGCGGAGTGCCTCTTCCCACGGAGTCCCTCTGTGCCTCTTCCCGCGGAGTGCCTCTTCCCGCGGAGTCCCTCTGTGCCTCTTCCCGCGGAGTCCCTCTGTGCCTCTTCCCGTGGAGTGCCTCTTCCCGCGGAGTCCCTCTGTGCCTCTTCCCGCGGAGTTCCTCTTCCAGCGGAGTGCCTCTTCCCGCGGAGTCCCTCTGTGCCTCTTCCCGCGGAGTCCCTCTGTGCCTCTTCCCGCGGAGTGCCTCTTCCCGCGGAGTCCTTCTGTGCCTCTTCCCGCGGAGTTCCTCTTCCAGCGGAGTGCCTCTTCCCGCGGAGTCCCTCTGTGCCTCTTCCCGTGGAGTGCCTCTTCCCGCGGAGTCCCTCTGTGCCTCTTCCCGCGGAGTTCCTCTTCCAGCGGAGTGCCTCTTCCCGCGGAGTCCCTCTGTGCCTCTTCCCGCGGAGTCCCTCTGTGCCTCTTCCCGCGGAGTCCCTCTGTGCCTCTTCCCGCGGAGTGCCTCTTCCCGCGGAGTCCCTCTTCCCGCGGAGTGCCTCTTCCCGCGGAGTGCCTCTTCCCGCGGAGTTCCTCTGTGCCTCTTCCCGCGGAGTGCCTCTTCCCGTGGAGTCCCTCTGTGCCTCTTCCCACGGAGTCCCTCTGTGCCTCTTCCCGCGGAGTGCCTCTTCCCGCGGAGTCCCTCTGTGCCTCTTCCCGCGGAGTGCCTCTTCCCGCGGAGTGCCTCTTCCCGCGGAGTCCTTCTGTGCCTCTTCCCGCGGAGTGCCTCTTCCCGCGGAGTCCCTCTGTGCCTCTTCCTGCGGAGTCCCTCTGTGCCTCTTCCCGCGGAGTGCCTCTTCCTGCGGAGTCCCTCTGTGCCTCTTCCCGCGGAGTCCCTCTGTGCCTCTTCCCGCGGAGTCCCTCTTCCTGCGGAGTCCCTCTGTGCCTCTTCCCGCGGAGTCCCTCTTCCCGCGGAGTCCCTCTGTGCCTCTTCCCGCGGAGTGCCTCTTCCCGCGGAGTCCCTCTGTGCCTCTTCCCGCGGAGTGCCTCTGTGCCTCTTCCCGCGGAGTGCCTCTTCCCGCGGAGTCCCTCTGTGCCTCTTCCCGCGGAGTGCCTCTTCCCGAGGAGTCCCTCTGTGCCTCTTCCCGCGGAGTCCCTCTGTGCCTCTTCCCGTGGAGTGCCTCTTCCCGCGGAGTCCCTCTGTGCCTCTTCCCGCGGAGTGCCTCTTCCCGCGGAGTGCCTCTGTGCCTCTTCCCGCGGAGTGCCTCTGTGCCTCTTCCCGCGGAGTGCCTCTGTGCCTCTTCCCGCGGAGTGCCTCATCCCGCGGAGTCCCTCTGTGCCTCTTCCCGCGGAGTGCCTCTTCCCACGGAGTCCCTTTGTGCCTCTTCCCGCGGAGTGCCTCTTCCCGCGGAGTTCCTCTGTGCCTCTTCCCGTGGAGTCCCTCTGTGCCTCTTCCCACGGAGTCCCTCTGTGCCTCTTCCCACGGAGTCCCTCTGTGCCTCTTCCCACGGAGTCCCTCTGTGCCTCTTCCCACGGAGTCCCTCTGTGCCTCTTCCCACGGAGTCCCTCTGTGCCTCTTCCCACGGAGTCCCTCTGTGCCTCTTCCCACGGAGTGCCTCTGTGCCTCTTCCCGCGGAGTGCCTCTTCCCGCGGAGTCCTTCTGTGCCTCTTCCCGCGGAGTTCCTCTTCCAGCGGAGTGCCTCTTCCCGCGGAGTCCCTCTGTGCCTCTTCCCGTGGAGTGCCTCTTCCCGCGGAGTCCCTCTGTGCCTCTTCCCGCGGAGTGCCTCTTCCTGCGGAGTCCCTCTGTGCCTCTTCCCGCGGAGTGCCTCTTCCTGCGGAGTCCCTCTGTGCCTCTTCCCGCGGAGTGCCTCTTCCCGCGGAGTCCCTCTGTGCCTCTTCCCGCGGAGTCCCTCTGTGCCTCTTCCCGCGGAGTCCCTCTTCCAGCGGAGTGCCTCTTCCCGCGGAGTCCCTCTGTGCCTCTTCCCGCGGAGTGCCTCTTCCCGCGGAGTCCCTCTGTGCCTCTTCCCGCGGAGTCCCTCTGTGCCTCTTCCAGCGGAGTGCCTCTTCCCGCGGAGTCCCTCTGTGCCTCTTCCCGCGGAGTCCCTCTGTGCCTCTTCCCGCGGAGTCCCTCTGTGCCTCTTCCCGCGGAGTCCCTCTGTGCCTCTTCCCGTGGAGTGCCTCTTCCCGCGGAGTCCCTCTGTGCCTCTTCCCGCGGAGTTCCTCTTCCAGCGGAGTGCCTCTTCCCGCGGAGTCCCTCTGTGCCTCTTCCCGCGGAGTCCCTCTGTGCCTCTTCCCGCGGAGTCCCTCTGTGCCTCTTCCCGCGGAGTGCCTCTTCCCGCGGAGTGCCTCTTCCCGCGGAGTGCCTCTTCCCGCGGAGTTCCTCTGTGCCTCTTCCCGCGGAGTGCCTCTTCCCGTGGAGTCCCTCTGTGCCTCTTCCCACGGAGTCCCTCTGTGCCTCTTCCCGCGGAGTGCCTCTTCCCGCGGAGTCCCTCTGTGCCTCTTCCCGCGGAGTGCCTCTTCCCGCGGAGTCCTTCTGTGCCTCTTCCCGCGGAGTGCCTCTTCCCGCGGAGTCCCTCTGTGCCTCTTCCCGCGGAATGCCTCTTCCTGCGGAGTCCCTCTGTGCCTCTTCCCGCGGAGTCCCTCTGTGCCTCTTCCCGCGGAGTCCCTCTTCCTGCGGAGTCCCTCTGTGCCTCTTCCCGCAGAGTCCCTCTTCCCGCGGAGTCCCTCTTCCCGCGGAGTCCCTCTGTGCCTCTTCCCGCGGAGTGCCTCTTCCCGCGGAGTCCCTCTGTGCCTCTTCCCGCGGAGTGCCTCTGTGCCTCTTCCCGCGGAGTGCCTCTTCCCGCGGAGTCCCTCTGTGCCTCGTCCCGCGGAGTGCCTCTTCCCGCGCAGTCCTTCTGTGCCTCTTCCCGCGGAGTCCCTCTGTGCCTCTTCCCGTGGAGTGCCTCTTCCCGCGGAGTCCCTCTGTGCCTCTTCCTGCGGAGTGCCTCTTCCCGCGGAGTGCCTCTGTGCCTCTTCCCGCGGAGTGCCTCTGTGCCTCTTCCCGCGGAGTGCCTCTGTGCCTCTTCCCGCGGAGTGCCTCTTCCCGCGGAGTCCCTCTGTGCCTCTTCCCGCGGAGTGCCTCTTCCCACGGAGTCCCTTTGTGCCTCTTCCCGCGGAGTGCCTCTTCCCGCGGAGTTCCTCTGTGCCTCTTCCCGTGGAGTCCCTCTGTGCCTCTTCCCCTGGAGTCCCTCTGTGCCTCTTCCCACGGAGTCCCTCTGTGCCTCTTCCCACGGAGTCCCTCTGTGCCTCTTCCCACGGAGTCCCTCTGTGCCTCTTCCCACGGAGTCCCTCTGTGCCTCTTCCCACGGAGTCCCTCTGTGCCTCTTCCCACGGAGTGCCTCTGTGCCTCTTCCCGCGGAGTGCCTCTTCCCGCGGAGTCCTTCTGTGCCTCTTCCCGCAGAGTTCCTCTTCCAGCGGAGTGCCTCTTCCCGCGGAGTCCCTCTGTGCCTCTTCCCGTGGAGTGCCTCTTCCCGCGGAGTCCCTCTGTGCCTCTTCCCGCGGAGTGCCTCTTCCTGCGGAGTCCCTCTGTGCCTCTTCCCGCGGAGTGCCTCTTCCTGCGGAGTCCCTCTGTGCCTCTTCCCGCGGAGTGCCTCTTCCCGCGGAGTCCCTCTGTGCCTCTTCCCGCGGAGTCCCTCTGTGCCTCTTCCCGCGGAGTCCCTCTTCCCGCGGAGTGCCTCTTCCCGCGGAGTCCCTCTGTGCCTCTTCCCGCGGAGTGCCTCTTCCCGCGGAGTCCCTCTGTGCCTTTTCCCGCGGAGTCCCTCTGTGCCTCTTCCAGCGGAGTGCCTCTTCCCGCGGAGTCCCTCTGTGCCTCTTCCCGCGGAGTCCCTCTGTGCCTCTTCCCGCGGAGTCCCTCTGTGCTTCTTCCCGCGGAGTGCCTCTTCCCGCGGAGTGCCTCTTCCCGCGGAGTCCCTCTGTGCCTCTTCCCGCGGAGTGCCTCTTCCCGCGGAGTCCCTCTGTGCCTCTTCCCGCGGAGTGCCTCTTCCCGCGGAGTCCCTCTGTGCCTCTTCCCGCGGAGTGCCTCTTCCCGCGGAGTTCCTCTGTGCCTCTTCCCGCGGAGTGCCTCTTCCCGTGGAGTCCCTCTGTGCCTCTTCCCACGGAGTCCCTCTGTGCCTCTTCCCGCGGAGTGCCTCTTCCCGCGGAGTCCCTCTGTGCCTCTTCCCGCGGAGTCCCTCTGTGCCTCTTCCCGCGGAGTCCCTCTGTGCCTCTTCCCGCGGAGTGCCTCTTCCCGCGGAGTCCCTCTTCCCGCGGAGTGCCTCTTCCCGCGGAGTGCCTCTTCCCGCGGAGTTCCTCTGTGCCTCTTCCCGCGGAGTGCCTCTTCCCGTGGAGTCCCTCTGTGCCTCTTCCCACGGAGTCCCTCTGTGCCTCTTCCCGCGGAGTGCCTCTTCCCGCGGAGTCCCTCTGTGCCTCTTCCCGCGGAGTGCCTCTTCCCGCGGAGTCCTTCTGTGCCTCTTCCCGCGGAGTGCCTCTTCCCGCGGAGTCCCTCTGTGCCTCTTCCCGCGGAGTCCCTCTGTGCCTCTTCCCGCGGAGTGCCTCTTCCTGCGGAGTCCCTCTGTGCCTCTTCCCGCGGAGTCCCTCTGTGCCTCTTCCCGCGGAGTCCCTCTTCCTGCGGAGTCCCTCTGTGCCTCTTCCCGCGGAGTCCCTCTTCCCGCGGAGTCCCTCTGTGCCTCTTCCCGCGGAGTGCCTCTTCCCGCGGAGTCCCTCTGTGCCTCTTCCCGCGGAGTGCCTCTGTGCCTCTTCCCGCGGAGTGCCTCTTCCCGCGGAGTCCCTCTGTGCCTCTTCCCGCGGAGTGCCTCTTCCCGCGGAGTCCCTCTGTGCCTCTTCCCGCGGAGTCCCTCTGTGCCTCTTCCCGTGGAGTGCCTCTTCCCGCGGAGTCCCTCTGTGCCTCTTCCCGCGGAGTGCCTCTTCCCGCGGAGTGCCTCTGTGCCTCTTCCCGCGGAGTGCCTCTGTGCCTCTTCCCGCGGAGTGCCTCTGTGCCTCTTCCCGCGGAGTGCCTCTTCCCGCGGAGTCCCTCTGTGCCTCTTCCCGCGGAGTGCCTCTTCCCACGGAGTCCCTTTGTGCCTCTTCCCGCGGAGTGCCTCTTCCCGCGGAGTTCCTCTGTGCCTCTTCCCGTGGAGTCCCTCTGTGCCTCTTCCCACGGAGTCCCTCTGTGCCTCTTCCCACGGAGTCCCTCTGTGCCTCTTCCCACGGAGTCCCTCTGTGCCTCTTCCCACGGAGTCCCTCTGTGCCTCTTCCCACGGAGTCCCTCTGTGCCTCTTCCCACGGAGTCCCTCTGTGCCTCTTCCCACGGAGTGCCTCTGTGCCTCTTCCCGCGGAGTGCCTCTTCCCGCGGAGTCCTTCTGTGCCTCTTCCCGCGGAGTTCCTCTTCCAGCGGAGTGCCTCTTCCCGCGGAGTCCCTCTGTGCCTCTTCCCGTGGAGTGCCTCTTCCCGCGGAGTCCCTCTGTGCCTCTTCCCGCGGAGTGCCTCTTCCTGCGGAGTCCCTCTGTGCCTCTTCCCGCGGAGTGCCTCTTCCTGCGGAGTCCCTCTGTGCCTCTTCCCGCGGAGTGCCTCTTCCCGCGGAGTCCCTCTGTGCCTCTTCCCGCGGAGTCCCTCTGTGCCTCTTCCCGCGGAGTCCCTCTTCCCGCGGAGTGCCTCTTCCCGCGGAGTCCCTCTGTGCCTCTTCCCGCGGAGTGCCTCTTCCCGCGGAGTCCCTCTGTGCCTCTTCCCGCGGAGTCCCTCTGTGCCTCTTCCAGCGGAGTGCCTCTTCCCGCGGAGTCCCTCTGTGCCTCTTCCCGCGGAGTCCCTCTGTGCCTCTTCCCGTGGAGTGCCTCTTCCCGCGGAGTCCCTCTGTGCCTCTTCCCGCGGAGTTCCTCTTCCAGCGGAGTGCCTCTTCCCGCGGAGTCCCTCTGTGCCTCTTCCCGCGGAGTCCCTCTGTGCCTCTTCCCGCGGAGTCCCTCTGTGCCTCTTCCCGCGGAGTGCCTCTTCCCGCGGAGTGCCTCTTCCCGCGGAGTTCCTCTGTGCCTCTTCCCGCGGAGTGCCTCTTCCCGTGGAGTCCCTCTGTGCCTCTTCCCACGGAGTCCCTCTGTGCCTCTTCCCGCGGAGTGCCTCTTCCCGCGGAGTCCCTCTGTGCCTCTTCCCGCGGAGTGCCTCTTCCCGCGGAGTCCTTTTGTGCCTCTTCCCACGGAGTGCCTCTTCCCGCGGAGTCCCTCTGTGCCTCTTCCCGCGGAGTCCCTCTGTGCCTCTTCCCGCGGAGTGCCTCTTCCTGCGGAGTCCCTCTGTGCCTCTTCCCGCGGAGTCCCTCTGTGCCTCTTCCCGCGGAGTCCCTCTTCCTGCGGAGTCCCTCTGTGCCTCTTCCCGCGGAGTCCCTCTTCCCGCGGAGTCCCTCTGTGCCTCTTCCCGCGGAGTGCCTCTTCCCGCGGAGTCCCTCTGTGCCTCTTCCCGCGGAGTGCCTCTGTGCCTCTTCCCGTGGAGTGCCTCTTCCCGCGGAGTCCCTCTCTGCCTCTTCCCGCGGAGTGCCTCTTCCCGCGCAGTCCTTCTATGCCTCTTCCCGCGGAGTCCCTCTGTGCCTCTTCCCGTGGAGTGCCTCTTCCCGCGGAGTCCCTCTGTGCCTCTTCCCGTGGAGTGCCTCTTCCCGCGGAGTGCCTCTGTGCCTCTTCCCGCGGAGTGCCTCTGTGCCTCTTCCCGCGGAGTGCCTCTGTGCCTCTTCCCGCGGAGTGCCTCTTCCCGCGGAGTCCCTCTGTGCCTCTTCCCGCGGAGTGCCTCTTCCCACGGAGTCCCTTTGTGCCTCTTCCCGCGGAGTGCCTCTTCCCGCGGAGTTCCTCTGTGCCTCTTCCCGTGGAGTCCCTCTGTGCCTCTTCCCACGGAGTCCCTCTGTGCCTCTTCCCACGGAGTCCCTCTGTGCCTCTTCCCGCGGAGTGCCTCTTCCCGCGGAGTCCTTCTGTGCCTCTTCCCGCGGAGTTCCTCTTCCAGCGGAGTGCCTCTTCCCGCGGAGTCCCTCTGTGCCTCTTCCCGTGGAGTGCCTCTGCCCGCGGAGTCCCTCTGTGCCTCTTCCCGCGGAGTGCCTCTTCCTGCGGAGTCCCTCTGTGCCTCTTCCCGCGGAGTGCCTCTTCCTGCGGAGTCCCTCTGTGCCTCTTCCCGCGGAGTGCCTCTTCCCGCGGAGTCCCTCTGTGCCTCTTCCCGCGGAGTCCCTCTGTGCCTCTTCCCGCGGAGTCCCTCTTCCCGCGGAGTGCCTCTTCCCGCGGAGTCCCTCTGTGCCTCTTCCCGCGGAGTGCCTCTTCCCGCGGAGTCCCTCTGTGCCTCTTCCCGCGGAGTCCCTCTGTGCCTCTTCCCGCGGAGTGCCTCTTCCCGCGGAGTCCCTCTGTGCCTCTTCCCGCGGAGTCCCTCTGTGCCTCTTCCAGCGGAGTCCCTCTGTGCCTCTTCCCGCGGAGTGCCTCTTCCCGCGGAGTGCCTCTTCCCGCGGAGTCCCTCTGTGCCTCTTCCCGCGGAGTGCCTCTTCCCGCGGAGTCCCTCTGTGCCTCTTCCCGCGGAGTGCCTCTTCCCGCGGAGTCCCTCTGTGCCTCTTCCCGCGGAGTGCCTCTTCCCGCGGAGTTCCTCTGTGCCTCTTCCCGCGGAGTGCCTCTTCCCGTGGAGTCCCTCTGTGCCTCTTCCCACGGAGTCCCTCTGTGCCTCTTCCCGCGGAGTGCCTCTTCCCGCGGAGTCCCTCTGTGCCTCTTCCCGCGGAGTGCCTCTTCCCGCGGAGTCCTTCTGTGGCTCTTCCCGCGGAGTTCCTCTTCCAGCGGAGTGCCTCTTCCCGTTGAGTCCCTCTGTGCCTCTTCCTGCGGAGTCCCTCTGTGCCTCTTCCCGCGGAGTCCCTCTGTGCCTCTTCCCGCGGAGTCCCTCTGTGCCTCTTCCCGCGGAGTCCCTCTGTGCCTCTTCCCGCGGAGTCCCTATGTGCCTCTTCCCGCGGAGTGCCTCTTCCCGCGGAGTCCCTCTGCGCCTCTTCCCGCGGAGCCCCTCTGCGCCTCTTCCCGCGGAGCCCCTCTGCGCCTCTTCCCGCGTGTTTTACGTCACCGCGTTCGGAACGATCGGAAATTCGGACAACTTTGTGCAACCATTTATATGCAAGACAAGTTTGAGCTAACATCCGTCGGAAAAAAACGATGGATTTTGTTGTCGGAATGTCCGATTGTGTGTACAGGGCATTAAAGTTTGTACACAAGGAGGGATATTTAGTTCACATACATTGCACACTGCAATACATGTTTAAGCCGACCAACTTCGTCAAAGTAATCCCTCTCTGGCCAGTTTTTTTTTTTTTGGTTGAACTAGATGGACTTCTATTTTAATTGAACCTGACTACGAGATGGGCGATCAGATACTCCCTGGATCAACATTCAGTAGTGCTGATCCAGAAGATGGCAAAAACCCTATTAAAGCATGGTCCAATTGGCTCCAACAGGGAAAAAATTCCTTCTTGACCCCCTTAGACTACATTTGCACTGGGTATTTTTCCATGTCTGTTCATGCAGTGCACTTTGTGTGCGTCCAGCAACGATCACCACAGATAATCGCTGGCTGCATGAACATCCAGAGGAAGGCAATGTAGGATGCTGTGCTCTCTCAGTAATGTAATGTGTCCCCCGAGTAATGTGCTGTGCCCCCCCCCAGTAATGTAATGTGCTGTCCCCCCATTAATTTAAGGTGCAGTGCATTACCCCCCCAGTAAAGTAATATGCCCCCCTCCAATAATGTAAGGTGCAGTGCATTACCCCCCCAGTAATGTAATGTGCTGTGTTCGCCCCTCCCCCTTCAATGTACTGTCACCCTAGTAAAGGCTCCTTAGTCTCCCTACACTATGTCTCCCTAGTAAGGGCTGTGCCCCTCTGTCCTTATCCCCGCGGAGTCCCTCTGCGCCTCTTCCCGCGGAGTCCCTCTGCGCCTCTTCCCGCGGAGTCCCTCTGCGCCTCTTCCCGCGGAGTCCCTCTGCGCCTCTTCCCGCGGAGTCCCTCTGCGCCTCTTCCCGCGGAGTGCCTCTTCCCGCGGAGTCCCTCTGTGCCTCTTTCCGCGGAGTGCCTCTTCCCGCGGAGTCCCTCTGCGCCTCTTCCCGCGGAGTGCCTCTTCCCGCGGAGTCCCTCTGTGCCTCTTCCCGCGGAGTGCCTCTTGCCGCGGAGTCCCTCTGTACCTCTTCCCGCGGAGTCCCTCTTCCCGCGGAGTCCCTCTGTGCCTCTTCCCGCAGAGTGCCTCTTCCCGCGGAGTCCCTCTGTGCCTCTTCCCGCGGAGTGCCTCTGTGCCTCTTCCCGCGGAGTGCCTCTTACCGCGGAGTCCCTCTGTGCCTCTTCCCGCGGAGTGCCTCTTCCCACGGAGTCCCTTTGTGCCTCTTCCCGCGGTGTGCCTCTTCCCGCGGAGTTCCTCTGTGCCTCTTCCCACGGAGTCCCTCTGTGCCTCTTCCCACGGAGTCCCTCTGTGCCTCTTCCCACGGAGTCCCTCTGTGCCTCTTCCCACGGAGTCCCTCTGTGGCTCTTCCCACGGAGTCCCTCTGTGCCTCTTCCCACGGAGTCCCTCTGTGCCTCTTCCCACGGAGTCTCTCTGTGCCTCTTCCCACGGAGTCCCTCTGTGCCTCTTCCCACGGAGTGCCTCTGTGCCTCTTCCCGCGGAGTGCCTCTTCCCGCGGAGTCCTTCTGTGCCTCTTCCCGCGGAGTTCCTCTTCCAGGGGAGTGCCTCTTCCCGCGGAGTCCCTCTGTGCCTCTTCCCGTGGAGTGCCTCTTCCCGCGGTGTCCCTCTGTGCCTCTTTCCGCGGAGTGCCTCTTCCTGCGGAGTCCCTCTGTGCCTCTTCCCGCGGAGTGCCTCTTCCTGCGGAGTCCCTCTGTGCCTCTTCCCGCGGAGTGCCTCTTCCCGCGGAGTCCCTCTGTGCCTCTTCCCGCGGAGTCCCTCTGTGCCTCTTCCCGCGGAGTCCCTCTTCCCGCGGAGTGCCTCTTCCTGCGGAGTCCCTCTGTGCCTCTTCCCGCGGAGTGCCTCTTCCCGCGGAGTCCCTCTGTGCCTCTTCCCGCGGAGTCCCTCTGTGCCTCTTCCAGCGGAGTGCCTCTTCCCGCGGAGTCCCTCTGTGCCTCTTCCCGCGGAGTCCCTCTGTGCCTCTTCCCGCGGAGTCCCTCTGTGCCTCTTCCCGCGGAGTCCCTCTGTGCCTCTTCCCGTGGAGTGCCTCTTCCCGCGGAGTCCCTCTGTGCCTCTTCCCACGGAGTGCCTCTGTGCCTCTTCCCGCGGAGTGCCTCCTCCCGCGGAGTCCTTCTGTGCCTCTTCCCGCGGAGTTCCTCTTCCAGGGGAGTGCCTCTTCCCGCGGAGTCCCTCTGTGCCTCTTCCCGTGGAGTGCCTCTTCCCGCGGAGTCCCTCTGTGCCTCTTCCCGCGGAGTGCCTCTTCCTGCGGAGTCCCTCTGTGCCTCTTCCCGCGGAGTGCCTCTTCCTGCGGAGTCCCTCTGTGCCTCTTCCCGCGGAGTGCCTCTTCCCGCGGAGTCCCTCTGTGCCTCTTCCCGCGGAGTCCCTCTGTGCCTCTTCCCGCGGAGTCCCTCTTCCCGCGGAGTGCCTCTTCCTGCGGAGTCAATCTGTGCCTCTTCCCGCGGAGTGCCTCTTCCCGCGGAGTCCCTCTGTGCCTCTTCCCGCGGAGTCCCTCTGTGCCTCTTCCAGCGGAGTGCCTCTTCCCGCGGAGTCCCTCTGTGCCTCTTCCCGCGGAGTCCCTCTGTGCCTCTTCCCGCGGAGTCCCTCTGTGCCTCTTCCCGCGGAGTCCCTCTGTGCCTCTTCCCGTGGAGTGCCTCTTCCCGCGGAGTCCCTCTGTGCCTCTTCCCGCGGAGTTCCTCTTCCAGCGGAGTGCCTCTTCCCGCGGAGTCCCTCTGTGCCTCTTCCCGCGGAGTCCCTCTGTGCCTCTTCCCGCGGAGTCCCTCTGTGCCTCTTCCCGCGGAGTGCCTCTTCCCGCGGAGTCCCTCTTCCCGCGGAGTGCCTCTTCCCGCGGAGTGCCTCTTCCCGCGGAGTGCCTCTGTGCCTCTTCCCGCGGAGTGCCTCTTCCCGTGGAGTCCCTCTGTGCCTCTTCCCACGGAGTCCCTCTGTGCCTCTTCCCGCGGAGTGCCTCTTCCCACGGAGTCCCTCTGTGCCTCTTCCCGCGGAGTGCCTCTTCCCGCGGAGTCCTTCTGTGCCTCTTCCCGCGGAGTGCCTCTTCCCGCGGAGTCCCTCTGTGCCTCTTCCCGCGGAGTCCCTCTGTGCCTCTTCCCGCGGAGTGCCTCTTCCTGCGGAGTCCCTCTGTGCCTCTTCCCGCGGAGTCCCTCTGTGCCTCTTCCCGCGGAGTCCCTCTTCCTGCGGAGTCCCTCTGTGCCTCTTCCCGCGGAGTCCCTCTTCCCGCGGAGTCCATCTGTGCCTCTTCCCGCGGAGTGCCTCTTCCCGCGGAGTCCCTCTGTGCCTCTTCCCGCGGAGTGCCTCTGTGCCTCTTCCCGCGGAGTGCCTCTTCCCGCGGAGTCCCTCTGTGCCTCTTCCCGCGGAGTGCCTCTTCCCGCGCAGTCCTTCTGTGCCTCTTCCCGCGGAGTCCCTCTGTGCCTCTTCCCGTGGAGTGCCTCTTCCCGCGGAGTCCCTCTGTGCCTCTTCCCGCGGAGTGCCTCTTCCCGCGGAGTGCCTCTGTGCCTCTTCCCGCGGAGTGCCTCTGTGCCTCTTCCCGCGGAGTGCCTCTGTGCCTCTTCCCGCGGAGTGCCTCTTCCCGCGGAGTCCCTCTGTGCCTCTTCCCGCGGAGTGCCTCTTCCCACGGAGTCCCTTTGTGCCTCTTCCCGCGGAGTGCCTCTTCCCGCGGAGTTCCTCTGTGCCTCTTCCCGTGGAGTCCCTCTGTGCCTCTTCCCACGGAGTCCCTCTGTGCCTCTTCCCACGGAGTCCCTCTGTGCCTCTTCCCACGGAGTCCCTCTGTGCCTCTTCCCACGGAGTCCCTCTGTGCCTCTTCCCACGGAGTCCCTCTGTGCCTCTTCCCACGGAGTGCCTCTGTGCCTCTTCCCGCTGAGTGCCTCTTCCCGCGGAGTCCTTCTGTGCCTCTTCCCGCGGAGTTCCTCTTCCAGCGGAGTGCCTCTTCCCGCGGAGTCCCTCTGTGCCTCTTCCCGTGGAGTGCCTCTTCCCGCGGAGTCCCTCTGTGCCTCTTCCCGCGGAGTGCCTCTTCCTGCGGAGTCCCTCTGTGCCTCTTCCCGCGGAGTGCCTCTTCCTGCGGAGTCCCTCTGTGCCTCTTCCCGCGGAGTGCCTCTTCCCGCGGAGTCCCTCTGTGCCTCTTCCCGCGGAGTCCCTCTGTGCCTCTTTCCGCGGAGTCCCTCTTCCCGCGGAGTGCCTCTTCCCGCGGAGTCCCTCTGTGCCTCTTCCCGCGGAGTCCCTCTGTGCCTCTTCCCGCGGAGTCCCTCTGTGCCTCTTCCAGCGGAGTGCCTCTTCCCGCGGAGTCCCTCTGTGCCTCTTCCCGCGGAGTCCCTCTGTGCCTCTTCCCGCGGAGTGCCTCTTCCCGCGGAGTGCCTCTTCCCGCGGAGTCCCTCTGTGCCTCTTCCCGCGGAGTGCCTCTTCCCGCGGAGTCCCTCTGTGCCTCTTCCCGCGGAGTGCCTCTTCCCGCGGAGTCCCTCTGTGCCTCTTCCCGCGGAGTGCCTCTTCCCGCGGAGTTCCTCTGTGCCTCTTCCCGCGGAGTGCCTCTTCCCGTGGAGTCCCTCTGTGCCTCTTCCCACGGAGTCCCTCTGTGCCTCTTCCCGCGGAGTGCCTCTTCCCGCGGAGTCCCTCTGTGCCTCTTCCCGCGGAGTCCCTCTGTGCCTCTTCCCGCGGAGTCCCTCTGTGCCTCTTCCCGCGGAGTGCCTCTTCCCGCGGAGTCCCTCTTCCCGCGGAGTGCCTCTTCCCGCGGAGTGCCTCTTCCCGCGGAGTCCCTCTGTGCCTCTTCCCACGGAGTCCCTCTGTGCCTCTTCCCGCGGAGTGCCTCTTCCCGCGGAGTCCCTCTGTGCCTCTTCCCGCGGAGTGCCTCTTCCCGCGGAGTCCCTCTTTGCTTCTTCCCGCGGAGTGCCTCTTCCCGCGGAGTCCCTCTGTGCCTCTTCCCGCGGAGTGCCTCTTCCCGCAGAGTTCCTCTGTGCCTCTTCCCGCGGAGTGCCTCTTCCCGTGGAGTCCCTCTGTGCCTCTTCCCACGGAGTCCCTCTGTGCCTCTTCCCGCGGAGTGCCTCTTCCCGCGGAGTCCCTCTGTGCCTCTTCCCGCGGAGTCCCTCTGTGCCTCTTCCCGCGGAGTCCCTCTGTGCCTCTTCCCGCGGAGTGCCTCTTCCCGCGGAGTCCCTCTTCCCGCGGAGTGCCTCTTCCCACGGAGTGCCTCTTCCCGCGGAGTTCCTCTGTGCCTCTTCCCGCGGAGTGCCTCTTCCCGTGGAGTCCCTCTGTGCCTCTTCCCACGGAGTCCCTCTGTGCCTCTTCCCGCGGAGTGCCTCTTCCCGCGGAGTCCCTCTGTGCCTCTTCCCGCGGAGTGCCTCTTCCCGCGGAGTCCTTCTGTGCCTCTTCCCGCGGAGTGCCTCTTCCCGCGGAGTCCCTCTGTGCCTCTTCCCGCGGAGTGCCTCTTCCTGCGGAGTCCCTCTGTGCCTCTTCCCGCGGAGTCCCTCTGTGCCTCTTCCCACGGAGTCCCTCTTCCTGCGGAGTCCCTCTGTGCCTCTTCCCGCGGAGTCCCTCTTCCCGCGGAGTCCCTCTGTGCCTCTTCCCGCGGAGTGCCTCTTCCCGCGGAGTCCCTCTGTGCCTCTTCCCGCGGAGTGCCTCTGTGCCTCTTCCCGCGGAGTGCCTCTTCCCGCGGAGTCCCTCTGTGCCTCTTCCCGCAGAGTGCCTCTTCCCGCGGAGTCCCTCTGTGCCTCTTCCCGCGGAGTCCCTCTGTGCCTCTTCCCGTGGAGTGCCTCTTCCCGCGGAGTCCCTCTGTGCCTCTTCCCGCGGAGTGCCTCTTCCCGCGGAGTGCCTCTGTGCCTCTTCCCGCGGAGTGCCTCTGTGCCTCTTCCCGCGGAGTGCCTCTTCCCGCGGAGTCCCTCTGTGCCTCTTCCCGCGGAGTGCCTCTTCCCACGGAGTACCTTTGTGCCTCTTCCCGCGGAGTGCCTCTTCCCGCGGAGTTCCTCTGTGCCTCTTCCCGTGGAGTCCCTCTGTGCCTCTTCCCACGGAGTCCCTCTGTGCCTCTTCCCACGGAGTCCCTCTGTGCCTCTTCCCACGGAGTCCCTCTGTGCCTCTTCCCACGGAGTCCCTCTGTGCCTCTTCCCACGGAGTCCCTCTGTGCCTCTTCCCACGGAGTGCCTCTGTGCCTCTTCCCGCAGAGTGCCTCTTCCCGCGGAGTCCTTCTGTGCCTCTTCCCGCGGAGTTCCTCTTCCAGCGGAGTGCCTCTTCCCGCGGAGTCCCTCTGTGCCTCTTCCCGTGGAGTGCCTCTTCCCGCGGAGTCCCTCTGTGCCTCTTCCCGCGGAGTGCCTCTTCCTGCGGAGTCCCTCTGTGCCTCTTCCCGCGGAGTGCCTCTTCCTGCGGAGTCCCTCTGTGCCTCTTCCCGCGGAGTGCCTCTTCCCGCGGAGTCCCTCTGTGCTTCTTCCCGCGGAGTCCCTCTGTGCCTCTTCCCGCGGAGTCCCTCTTCCCGCGGAGTCCCTCTGTGCCTCTTCCCGCGGAGTCCCTCTGTGCCTCTTCCAGCGGAGTGCCTCTTCCCGCGGAGTCCCTCTGTGCCTCTTCCCGCGGAGTCCCTCTGTGCCTCTTCCCGCGGAGTCCCTCTGTGCCTCTTCCCGCGGAGTCCCTCTGTGCCTCTTCCCGCGGAGTCCCTCTGTGCCTCTTCCCGCGGAGTTCCTCTTCCAGCGGAGTGCCTCTTCCCGCGGAGTCCCTCTGTGCCTCTTCCCGCGGAGTCCCTTTGTGCCTCTTCCCGCGGAGTCCCTCTGTGCCTCTTCCCGCGGAGTGCCTCTTCCCGCGGAGTGCCTCTTCCCGCGGAGTGCCTCTTCCCGCGAAGTTCCTTTGTGCCTCTTCCCGCGGAGTGCCTCTTCCCGTGGAGTCCCTCTGTGCCTCTTCCCACGGAGTCCCTCTGTGCCTCTTCCCGCGGAGTGCCTCTTCCCGCGGAGTCCCTCTGTGCCTCTTCCCGCGGAGTGCCTCTTCCCGCGGAGTCCTTCTGTGCCTCTTCCCGCGGAGTGCCTCTTCCCGCGGAGTCCCTCTGTGCCTCTTCCCGCGGAGTCCCTCTGTGCCTCTTCCCGCGGAGTGCCTCTTCCTGCGGAGTCCCTCTGTGCCTCTTCCCGCGGAGTCCCTCTGTGCCTCTTCCCGCGGAGTCCCTCTTCCTGCGGAGTCCCTCTGTGCCTCTTCCCGCGGAGTCCCTCTTCCCGCGGAGTCCCTCTGTGCCTCTTCCCGCGGAGTGCCTCTTCCCGCGGAGTCCCTCTGTGCCTCTTCCCGCGGAGTGCCTCTGTGCCTCTTCCCGCGGAGTGCCTCTTCCCGCGGAGTCCCTCTGTGCCTCTTCCCGCGGAGTGCCTCTTCCCGCGCAGTCCTTCTGTGCCTCTTCCCGCGGAGTCCCTCTGTGCCTCTTCCCGTGGAGTGCCTCTTCCCGCGGAGTCCCTCTGTGCCTCTTCCCGCGGAGTGCCTCTTCCCGCGGAGTGCCTCTGTGCCTCTTCCCGCGGAGTGCCTCTGTGCCTCTTCCCGCGGAGTGCCTCTTCCCGCGGAGTCCCTCTGTGCCTCTTCCCGCGGAGTGCCTCTTCCCACGGAGTCCCTTTGTGCCTCTTCCCGCGGAGTGCCTCTTCCCGCGGAGTTCCTCTGTGCCTCTTCCCGTGGAGTCCCTCTGTGCCTCTTTCCACGGAGTCCCTCTGTGCCTCTTCCCACGGAGTCCCTCTGTGCCTCTTCCCACGGAGTCCCTCTGTGCCTCTTCCCGCGGAGTGCCTCTTCCCGCGGAGTCCTTCTGTGCCTCTTCCCGCGGAGTTCCTCTTCCAGCGGAGTGCCTCTTCCCGCGGAGTCCCTCTGTGCCTCTTCCCGTGGAGTGCCTCTTCCCGCGGAGTCCCTCTGTGCCTCTTCCCGCGGAGTGCCTCTTCCTGCGGAGTCCCTCTGTGCCTCTTCCCGCGGAGTGCCTCTTCCTGCGGAGTCCCTCTGTGCCTCTTCCCGCGGAGTGCCTCTTCCCGCGGAGTCCCTCTGTGCCTCTTCCCGCGGAGTCCCTCTGTGCCTCTTCCCGCGGAGTCCCTCTTCCCGCGGAGTGCCTCTTCCCGCGGAGTCCCTCTGTGCCTCTTCCCGCGGAGTGCCTCTTCCCGCGGAGTCCCTCTGTGCCTCTTCCCGCGGAGTCCCTCTGTGCCTCTTCCAGCGGAGTGCCTCTTCCCGCGGAGTCCCTCTGTGCCTCTTCCCGCGGAGTCCCTCTGTGCCTCTTCCCGCGGAGTGCCTCTTCCCACGGAGTCCCTTTGTGCCTCTTCCCGCGGAGTGCCTCTTCCCGCGGAGTTCCTCTGTGCCTCTTCCCGTGGAGTCCCTCTGTGCCTCTTTCCACGGAGTCCCTCTGTGCCTCTTCCCACGGAGTCCCTCTGTGCCTCTTCCCACGGAGTCCCTCTGTGCCTCTTCCCGCGGAGTGCCTCTTCCCGCGGAGTCCTTCTGTGCCTCTTCCCGCGGAGTTCCTCTTCCAGCGGAGTGCCTCTTCCCGCGGAGTCCCTCTGTGCCTCTTCCCGTGGAGTGCCTCTTCCCGCGGAGTCCCTCTGTGCCTCTTCCCGCGGAGTGCCTCTTCCTGCGGAGTCCCTCTGTGCCTCTTCCCGCGGAGTGCCTCTTCCTGCGGAGTCCCTCTGTGCCTCTTCCCGCGGAGTGCCTCTTCCCGCGGAGTCCCTCTGTGCCTCTTCCCGCGGAGTCCCTCTGTGCCTCTTCCCGCGGAGTCCCTCTTCCCGCGGAGTGCCTCTTCCCGCGGAGTCCCTCTGTGCCTCTTCCCGCGGAGTGCCTCTTCCCGCGGAGTCCCTCTGTGCCTCTTCCCGCGGAGTCCCTCTGTGCCTCTTCCAGCGGAGTGCCTCTTCCCGCGGAGTCCCTCTGTGCCTCTTCCCGCGGAGTCCCTCTGTGCCTCTTCCCGCGGAGTCCCTCTGTGCCTCTTCCCGCGGAGTGCCTCTTCCCGCGGAGTGCCTCTTCCCGCGGAGTCCCTCTGTGCCTCTTCCCGCGGAGTGCCTCTTCCTGCGGAGTCCCTCTGTGCCTCTTCCCGCGGAGTGCCTCTTCCCGCGGAGTCCCTCTGTGCCTCTTCCCGCGGAGTGCCTCTTCCCGCGGAGTTCCTCTGTGCCTCTTCCCGCGGAGTGCCTCTTCCCGTGGAGTCCCTCTGTGCCTCTTCCCACGGAGTCCCTCTGTGCCTCTTCCCGCGGAGTGCCTCTTCCCGCGGAGTCCCTCTGTGCCTCTTCCCGCGGAGTGCCTCTTCCCGCGGAGTCCTTCTGTGCCTCTTCCCGCGGAGTTCCTCTTCCAGCGGAGTGCCTCTTCCCGCGGAGTCCCTCTGTGCCTCTTCCTGCGGAGTCCCTCTGTGCTTCTTCCCGCGGAGTCCCTCTGTGCCTCTTCCCGCGGAGTCCCTCTGTGCCTCTTCCCGCGGAGTCCCTATGTGCCTCTTCCCGCGGAGTCCCTATGTGCCTCTTCCCGCGGAGTGCCTCTTCCCGCGGAGTCCCTCTGCGCCTCTTCCCACGGAGCCCCTCTGCGCCTCTTCACGCGGAGCCCCTCTGCGCCTCTTCCCGCGTGTTTTACGTCACCGCGTTCGGAACGATCGGAAATTCGGACAACTTTGTGCAACCATTTATATGCAAGACAAGTTTGAGCTAACATCCGTCGGAAAAAAACGATGGATTTTGTTGTCGGAATGTCCGATTGTGTGTACAGGGCATTAAAGTTTGTACACAAGGAGGGATATTTAGTTCACATACATTGCACACTGCAATACATGTTTAAGCCGACCAACTTCGTCAAAGTAATCCCTCTCTGGCCAGTTTTTTTTTTTTTGGTTGAACTAGATGGACTTCTATTTTAATTGAACCTGACTACGAGATGGGCGATCAGATACTCCCTGGATCAACATTCAGTAGTGCTGATCCAGAAGAAGGCAAAAACCCTATTAAAGCATGGTCCAATTGGCTCCAACAGGGAAAAAATTCCTTCTTGACCCCCTTAGACTACATTTGCACTGGGTATTTTTCCATGTCTGTTCATGCAGTGCACTTTGTGTGCGTCCAGCAACGATCACCACAGATAATCGCTGGCTGCATGAACATCCAGAGGAAGGCAATGTAGGATGCTGTGCTCTCTCAGTAATGTAATGTGTCCCCCGAGTAATGTGCTGTGCCCCCCCCCAGTAATGTAATGTGCTGTCCCCCCATTAATTTAAGGTGCAGTGCATTACCCCCCCCAGTAAAGTAATATGCCCCCCTCCAATAATGTAAGGTGCAGTGCATTACCCCCCCAGTAATGTAATGTGCTGTGTTCGCCCCTCCCCCTTCAATGTACTGTCACCCTAGTAAAGGCTCCCTAGTCTCCCTACACTATGTCTCCCTAGTAAGGGCTGTGCACTCCTCCAGCACTCTTCCAGCGGAGTGCCTCTTCCCGCGGAGTCCCTCTGTGCCTCTTCCCGCGGAGTCCCTCTGTGCCTCTTCCCGCGGAGTGCCTCTTCCCGCGGAGTCCCTCTTCCCGCGAAATCCCTCTTCCCGCGGAGTGCCTCTTCCCGCGGAGTTCCTCTGTGCCTCTTCCCGCGGAGTGCCTCTTCCCGTGGAGTCCCTCTGTGCCTCTTCCCACGGAGTCCCTCTGTGCCTCTTCCCGCGGAGTTCCTCTGTGCCTCTTCCCGCGGAGTGCCTCTTCCCGTGGAGTCCCTCTGTGCCTCTTCCCACGGAGTCCCTCTGTGCCTCTTCCCGCGGAGTGCCTCTTCCCGCGGAGTCCCTCTGTGCCTCTTCCCGCGGAGTGCCTCTTCCCGCGGAGTCCTTCTGTGCCTCTTCCCGCGGAGTGCCTCTTCCCGCGGAGTCCCTCTGTGCCTCTTCCCGCGGAGTCCCTCTGTGCCTCTTCCCGCGGAGTGCCTCTTCCTGCGGAGTCCCTCTGTGCCTCTTCCCGCGGAGTCCCTCTTCCTGCGGAGTCCCTCTGTGCCTCTTCCCGCGGAGTCCCTCTTCCCGCGGAGTCCCTCTGTGCCTCTTCCCGCGGAGTGCCTCTTCCCGCGGAGTCCCTCTGTGCCTCTTCCCGCGGAGTGCCTCTTCCCGCGGAGTGCCTCTGTGCCTCTTCCCGCGGAGTGCCTCTTCCCGCGGAGTCCCTCTGTGCCTCTTCCCGCGGAGTCCCTCTGTGCCTCTTCCCGCGGAGTCCCTCTGTGCCTCTTCCCGTGGAGTCCCTCTTCCCGCGGAGTCCCTCTGTGCCTCTTCCCGCGGAGTGCCTCTTCCCGCGGAGTCCCTCTGTGCCTCTTCCCGCGGAGTGCCTCTGTGCCTCTTCCCGCGGAGTGCCTCTTCCCGCGGAGTCCCTCTGTGCCTCTTCCCGCGGAGTGCCTCTTCCCACAGAGTCCCTTTGTGCCTCTTCCCGCGGAGTGCCTCTTCCCACGGAGTCCCTCTGTGCCTCTTCCCACGGAGTCCCTCTATGCCTCTTCCCACGGAGTCCCTCTGTGCCTCTTCCCACGGAGTCCCTCTGTGCCTCTTCCCACGGAGTCCCTCTGTGCCTCTTCCCACGGAGTCCCTCTGTGCCTCTTCCCACGGAGTGCCTCTGTGCCTCTTCCCGCGGAGTGCCTCTGTGCCTCTTCCCGCGGAGTGCCTCTTCCCGTGGAGTCCTTCTGTGCCTCTTCCCGCGGAGTTCCTCTTCCAGCGGAGTGCCTCTTCCCGCGGAGTCCCTCTGTGCCTCTTCCCGTGGAGTGCCTCTTCCCGCGGAGTCTCTCTGTGCCTCTTCCCGCGGAGTGCCTCTTCCTGCGGAGTCCCTCTGTGCCTCTTCCCGCGGAGTGCCTCTTCCTGCGGAGTCCCTCTGTGCCTCTTCCCGCGGAGTGCCTCTTCCCGCGGAGTCCCTCTGTGCCTCTTCCCGCGGAGTCCCTCTGTGCCTCTTCCCGCGGAGTCCCTCTGTGCCTCTTCCCGCGGAGTCCCTCTTCCCGCGGAGTGCCTCTGTGCCTCTTCCCGCGGAGTGCCTCTTCCCGCGGAGTCCCTCTGTGCCTCTTCCCGCGGAGTCCCTCTGTGCCTCTTCCAGCGGAGTGCCTCTTCCCGCGGAGTCCCTCTGTGCCTCTTCCCGCGGAGTCCCTCTGTGCCTCTTCCCGCGGAGTCCCTCTGTGCCTCTTCCCGCGGAGTGCCTCTTCCCGCGGAGTGCCTCTTCCCGCGGAGTGCCTCTTCCCGCGGAGTCCCTCTGTGCCTCTTCCCGCGGAGTGCCTCTTCCCGCGGAGTCCCTCTGTGCCTCTTCCCGCGGAGTGCCTCTTCCCGCGGAATCCCTCTGTGCCTCTTCCCGCGGAGTGCCTCTTTCCGCGGAGTTCCTCTGTGCCTCTTCCCGCGGAGTGCCTCTTCCCGTGGAGTCCCTCTGTGCCTCTTCCCACGGAGTCCCTCTGTGCCTCTTCCCGCGGAGTGCCTCTTCCCGCGGAGTCCCTCTGTGCCTCTTCCCGCGGAGTGCCTCTTCCCGCGGAGTCCTTCTGTGCCTCTTCCCGCGGAGTTCCTCTTCCAGCGGAGTGCCTCTTCCCGCGGAGTCCCTCTGTGCCTCTTCCTGCGGAGTCCCTCTGTGCCTCTTCCCGCGGAGTCCCTCTGTGCCTTTTCCCGCGGAGTCCCTCTGTGCCTCTTCCCGCGGAGTCCCTCTGTGCCTCTTCCCGCGGAGTCCCTCTGTGCCTCTTCCCGCGGAGTCCCTATGTGCCTCTTCCCGCGGAGTGCCTCTTCCCGCGGAGTCCCTCTGCGCCTCTTCCCGCGGAGCCCCTCTGCGCCTCTTCCCGCGGAGCCCCTCTGCGCCTCTTCCCGCGGAGCCCCTCTGCGAATTATGAATAGGTTAAGACTAAGAACTAATACAGTTGAGTTTTTTTCCCTTTAACCCTTCTTTTTCCTAATACTTTTCAATAAATCTTGCTTGCTTGTCTGCGTTGTACTCTGTAGCTTTTTTCATATGTCGTGCAAAAATAAGGCATTTCCTAGAAAAGAAAAAAAAGATTTGGAGGTTAGACATGCTTTTGCTATGATGATGATTATAAATATATATATTACTGCTTGCTTTTACAGTCGGTTTTTAACACTCGGGGCTAAAGGAGAGATATAAACAAATGAAATACAATATAGTTAAAAGAAGAAATGATTTTGGATCTTGCTTGCTTCTCTGCGTTGTACTCTGTAGCTTTTTTCATATGTCGTGCAAAAATAAGGCGTTTCCTAGAAGAGAAAAAAGATTTGAAGGTTAGACATGCTTTTGCGATGATGATGATAGAGATATATATATATATATAGTCTGGTAACACTGGTACAAAATAACATATATGCATTGATTGAACCATTAAGGATCATCCAAGTAAACATGTATAATGATAACAGTAATATATACTGTAAAAAACAATGGTAATCTCACATATTATAAAACATAAAATTCCTTAGTTCATCATAAGACAAAAGGGTATATGCACTAATTTATATAGTATGACTTGCGAGACCTATGGTCTCATTGGACCTGAAAAGGTAAATACATAGTAGCTTGAAATATCTTGGTAAAGTTGATAAGAACATGGCGCGTTTCGTGGCTTTATACCACTCGTCAGGAGCAAGCATGTATGATATCTGTAAGAATAATATAGGGGATATATATGCATGACCTTACCAGATAATGATATCAATTTAAGTTCCTAGGGATGGAAACACATGACCCCATCATGTCATGCATTCCTGAAAGTCCCTACTCCCCCAAACCTTTTGAATACTTTTGGTTTATACCAAACCAGAAGTGAGAAAAGCCATCAAGGAAATGGCATCACTTACCTTGTGGAAACAGCAGCTTCATCTACCTCTTTTGTTGGGGGCTCCATTAGGTCCTCAATGGTTTTCTTCAACCGTTTCTCCATTGCATAGATGTATTCCACCATTTTTTCCAGCTGTAGAGTAAATAAGAAAGTGAGAAAGGTTAGAAGAGAATTACAGGCATATGACTGGTCTTAATAACAAGGGCAGGGCCAAGCTTGACTCTTACAGGAAAAGTCAAGGTTAGCATATACCTTCCACTGTCTATATTTAAGGGTCTACTTATTGTTTCTTGATAATCAATATACCTGACGTCAACCTTGCTTTTTCATATACGCAAGGTTTGTATTTCTTAGGCTGGCCATACACTATACAATTTTCTGATTCAATTTCCTTTAGATTTACCTTCAACTATGTAGTGCAAGGGCCTGTCTGATTGCATACAAATTGAAAGGGTTTAGGTTTGACCTCATATTATATGGTTTTGGTAAATCTAAAGGAAAGTTGAACAGGAAAATTGTATAGTGTATGGCCAGCTTAAGACTCATTTGCCTAATTGGTTTATTTCCTATGATTGTCAGCTCCATCTAGTTGACATAAATTGGGGCTTTCCTGAAATACCTAAATTATTATTCTACATTATGGTCACTAGATGGAGCTGACAATCATAGGAAATAAACCTATTAGTCAAAATACCCTTTTTATAAATAGACCCCTTAGGCTTCATGTACACCAGATGTTTTTATAACCTCTCCTGAACGATTTAGGCTGGGTTCAAACCAATGCGAATTAGATGCAGGTTTCCCCGCACTGCACAGAAACGCTGTGCGTCTTTGGCTCAGTTTTAGGGCCGAATTCAGGCATAGAATTGGCCCTGATTCATCCCTGAAACGGGGAACAGGGACGCACAGCGCTCCTGTGCGATCCACAGCCGGTTCCAGTGTGAACCCGGCTTTAAAGTGGAGTTCCTCCCAAAAATGGAACTTCCGCTTTTCGGAATCCCCCCCCCCCTTTGGTGTCACATTTGGCACCTTTTAGGGGGGAGCAGATACCTGTCTAATACAGGTACAGTGGAACCTCGGATTGCGAGTAACACGGTTATCGAGCGTTTCGCAATACGAGCACTGTTTTTTTAAAAATCGCAACTCGGTTTGCGAGTGTTGTCTCGCAAAACGAGCACGATTCAGGCCAAAGCGGTGTGCAGTACCACTTTTGGCCTGAGGTCGGGGGCACCGGAGCCGAGCAGAGCCGAACGTCCCGTTCGGAAATGCACGGAAAGGCCCGAGTACAGCACGGCTCACCTCGGCAAATGTGGGGTAGGAAGTCTTTCCGAGGTCAGCCGAAGTGAAAATGAGTGATAGGACCTTGTTGTCGGAAATTCCGACCATGTGTAGGCTCCATCACACATTTTCCCATCAGAATTTCGGACACACAAAGTTTGAGAGCAGGCTATAAAATTTTCCAACAGAATCCGTTGTCGGAAATTCCGATCGTGTGTACACAAATCCGACGGACAAAGTGCCACGCATGCTCAGAATAAATAAAGAGATGAAAGCTATTGGCTACTGCCCCGTTTATAGTCCCGACGTACGTGTTTTACGTCATCGCGTTCAGAACAATCGGATTTTCCGACAACTTTGTGTGACCGTGTGTATGCAAGACAAGTTTGAGTCAACATCCTTCGGAAAAAATCCATGGATTTTGTTGTCGGAATGTCCGATCAATGTCCGACCGTGTGTATAGGGCTTAACGATTTACACAGCTCTGCTGCCATACAGCACAGATTTTAGGGCTTGTCTAATTATAACTGCCACTTTTCAGCCATCTAGCAAACGATTATATTTTTTAAGGGCTTTGCTACAAATAACGGCTATTTTGCTGAAGATTTTTTTCTTCTTTACCATATTATCTGCTTCCCGACCGCCTCACGCAGATATACAATCGGCAGAAGGGCACGTACAGGCAGAATCACGTACCTGTACGTTGCCCTTTAAGAGGCGGCTTGCAGGCACCCGCCAGGAGCTCCGTGAGTCAGATCGCAGGTCCCGCTGACTCGATGTCTGCGGGGATACCCGCGATCGTCTCACGGAGAGGAAGAACGGGGAGATGCTAATGTAAACAAGCATCTCCCTGTGATCGGAAGCGGTGATCAGTGAAGTGTCACTTGTAGCCACGGCCTCCTAACAGTTAGAATCACTCCCTAGGACACACTTAACCCTTTCCTAGCCCCCTTAGTGGTTAACCCCTTCACTGCCAGTGTCATTTTTACAGTAATCAGTGCAACTTTCTAGCACTGATCGCTGTAAAAATGACAATGGTCCCAAAAACGTGTCAAAATTGTGCGATGTGTCGTGTCCCCACCATAATGTCGCAGTCACGATATTAAAAAAAAAAAAAATATATATATATCGCAGATAGCCGCCATTACTAGTGAAAAAAAAAAAAAAAATTAAATAAAAATGCCATAAAACTATCCCCTATTTTGTAGACGTGATAACTTTTGTGCAAACCAATGAATAAACGCTTATTTGTGATGTTTTTTTTTTTTTTATCAAAAATATGTAGAATACGTTTCGGCCTAAACTGAGGGGGAAAAAAAAAAAGTTTTTTATATATTTTTGGGGGACATTTATTATAGCAAAAAAAAAAAAAAAAAAAGCGTTTTTTTCAAAATTGTCACTATTTTTTTGTTTATAGCGCAAAAAATAAAAACCGCAGGAGGTGATCAAATACCACCAAAAGAAAGCTCTATATGTGGGGGGGGAGACGTCAAGTTTGTTTGGGAGCCACATTGCACGACCGCGCAATTGTCAGTTAAAGCGACGCAGTGCCGAATCACAAAAAGTGCTCTGGTCTTTGGCCAGCGAAATGGTCCAGGGCTAACGTGGTTAAATTAAAAAAAAAAAAAAATCTGACATTGGTAAGCTCCTACTTTGTAAAATGGAGTCAGACAAAATATCCAACTGCCATTTGTTTTTTTTTGTCTGTGACTTCCGCCTCTTGCCAGACAGCCTGGCTGTTTCAGTAAGTGAAACGGCCCCTAGACATTACCCATCATGTGCCAATTAGGAATGGGGGGTGTGGGTGGTAGGACTGTGTGCAGAATGAGTTATGCTATTAATGATCATACCTTGGTGATGGTGACCCGATTCAGCTTTTTCTGCAGCTTCTCTATGTCTGGCTGCGCCCTCTTCATGGCCTCCAGATCGGTCTTCATCCATTTTCCTGCGTGTCCAACACTAGTTGTAGGGATGCGAGTCTGCATCTTCCTGCGCTCTTTCCAGATACAGCCTCTTCTTAACCAGAACCTCTTCCTGCAGCTGCCCAATGGCGCACTTCATCTTCTGTATCTCGAGCTGCAACCCCTTTTTTTCTTCCGCATCTCTACAAAATTCCTTCCTCTTCTGTGCGTCCGCCTCCTTTTCCAGATGCATTTCTCCAATTCCTTCCGAATTCTCTGCGATTTCGGCCTTCTGATTTTTGTTGTTGTTCCTGTTCAGACATGAGGATCAAAAAAAGAGAGGAGGAAACACCCGCGCACTGCTGCCACTACCAATGACTTCCATTAGGTGGCGTATAATATGAGAAAAGGAATAGAAGAAGATATGGCGCTGTTCCAGGCCTGATGGATTCAGGTGTGTGCTACTCCCTTAGGCTCGGTTCACACTGGGGCGACTTGGGATCCGACTTGTACGTCCTCAAGTCGCCCCAAGTCGCTCCAGAAATAGTTTCAATGGGAGTTAACGCTAGCGTCTTAATAGACACTACTGAAGTCGCTCCGACTTCAGAGCGTACTCCCTGTACTACTTTGATCCGACTCGCATGATCCGACTTCGGCATGCGACTTGTGCTCAAATGATCTTGAGGGGAACTCCGCGCCAAATTTTAAATAAAAAACCGGCATGGGTTCCCCCTCCAGGGGCATACCAGGCCCTTGGGTCTGGTATGGACCTTGAGGAGAACCCCCTACGCCGAAAAAACGGCGTGGGGGGTCCCCCCCCCAATCCATACCAGACCCTTATCCGAGCACGCAGCCCGGCCGGACAGGAATGGGGGTGGGGGTGGGGACGAGCGAGCGCCCCCCCCCTCCTGAACCGTACCAGGCCGCATGCCCTCAACATGGGGGGGTTTGGTGCCTTGGGGGAGGGGGGCGCGCTGCGGCCCCCCCCACCCCAAAGCACCTTGTCCCCATGTTGATGAGGACAAGGGCCTCTTCCCGACAACCCTGGCCGTTGGTTGTCAGGGTCTGCGGGCGGGGGGCTTATCGGAATCTGGGAGCCCCCTTTAATAAGGGGGCCCCCAGATCCCGGCCCCCCACCCTATGTGAATAGGTATGGGGTACATGGTACCCCTACCCATTCACCTAGGGAAAAAAGCGTCAATAAAAAACACAGTACACAGGTATTTAAAATAATTTATTAGGCAGCTCCGGGATCTTCTTCCGACTCCGGGGGTCTCTCCGGCGTCTTCTCCCGGTGTCCGCATCTTCTGCCGGCTCCACCGCTATCTTCTGGCGCTCTTTTGCCAGCGGTGGTCCGGACCTCTGGATCATCTTCTTCCCTCTTCTCTTCCAGAGATGTTGACACGACGCTCTCCCCAGCCAGAATGGTTTCTGTGCGCTCTGCAAGGGACTTATATAGGCGGTGACCCCGCCCCCTTATGCCGTCACAGTCCCTGGGCATGCTGGGTCTGTGACGTTTTAGGAGGCGTGGTCACCGGGTGATGACCACGCCCCCTTATGACGGCACAGCCCCAGCATGCCCTGGGACAGTGACCTCATAAGGGGGCGGGGTCACCGCCTATATAAGTCCGTTGCGGAGCGTTCAGAGACCATTCCAGCTGGAGAGAGCGTCGTGTCAACATCTCTGGAAGAAAAGAAGAAGGCAGAAGTCCGGACCACCGCTAGCAATTGAGCTGCAGAAGATAGCGGAGGAGCCGGCAGAAGATGCGGACACCGGGAGGAGACGGCGGAGAGACCCCCGAAGTCGGAAGAGGACCCCCGGAGTCAGAAGAAGATCCCGGAGCTGCCTAATAAATTATTTTAAAAACCTTTGTACTGTTTGTTTTATTGACGCTTTTTTTCCCTAGGTGAATGGGTAGGGGTACCATGTACCCCATACTCATTCACATAGGGTGGGGGGCCGGGATCTGGGGGCCCCCTTATTAAAGGGGGCTCCCAGATTCCGATAAGCCCCCCGCCCGCAGACCCCGACAACCAACGGCCAGGGTTGTCGGGAAGAGGCCCTTGTCCTCATCAACATGGGGACAAGGTGCTTTGGGGGGGGCGCACACTGCGCCCCCCATGCCCCAAAGCACCCCCCATGTTGAGGGCATGCGGCCTGGTACGGTGGGGGGGGGCCGCCAGCGAAGTCGCCGGTCATGGAGGCGACTTGAAGTCGCCTCGTAATTTGCCGAAGTCGTGCCAAAGTCGCGCTGAAGCCGCGTTGAAGTCGCGGTACAAAGTCGCGTTAAAGTCATGTTGCCCATGTGTGAACCGACCCTTAGTGGGAGGAAGGTATTGAGTGGGGAAAATTATGAAGATGTTGCCTATTCAATGAGTGTCTTCAAGTACTGTACAGTGCAATTGTGCGTAAAGGTCCTAAACGTGCATAAGTCAAATTGGCTACCTGACTTAATAAAGTGCAATGTGTGCACAACTTGATCCATAAAAATATCTATCAATATCTCTCTATCTATATATATCCATAAAAATGTAAAATAAAGTGCAATATTCATATGATCAATAACACAAATCAATGGTATAAATATAAAGTGCTGATGTGAACAGATGAACTTAATATATACAAATTAGGTGCTTTCAGTGCCGGTGAAAAAATCCCCCTGGGTTCTGGTGGATATTCCAATGGATAAACATTCAGTGCGTGCCTTAATCCATGTTCTAATAGTGACTGCACTCACCAGATCCTTCACCCCCTCTTGGGGCCTCACACATCCACAGTATATGCCACTGTGTAGCAACACGGGATAACACAGGGTAACTCCGTCCTTAGTGTGGATTATGAGGGGATTCCATAATGAAAGAGAAAGCCCACATAGCATGATACTGTATAAAAATGTGTTTATTGGTGTAAAAACGTTTAAAAGTACTCACATTCGGTAAAAAGCCTATATTGCTGACACAAGCCTCTGGAACAGGAAGTGATGCAAGGACATATGTTGACTCCGCCCTATGCGTTTCGTCACTCTGACATCATCTGGAGCATGCATAGTGCCTGCTACACTTCCTATTTATACTGATTTGATGTTTTGCATAACGTATTAGTGATTGGCCGCCATTTTGAGGGTGACATTGCAGACCGAAGTTCCGTCCGCCATTTTGGGTGTGATTTTGCAGACTGGAGCTCATAGATAGCTGATATAGTGTGAAGGACTTGATGTAATATAACGGGCTGTGTTATTAAGTATAAATAACTATGAACCATAGTAAGTCTGGTCCCTTATAAACCGAAGATAACTTTTGGAAGGAAATGAATTCCAAACGGCCGGCAGTGCCTAGTTCACAGGCCGTCCAGAGCTCCGGCGGCCATTTTGTGTATGACAATGGGGACCGAAGCGCGTGGACTGGGAAACAACCCGGCGGCCATTTTATGTGTGATTTTGAAGACCGGAGAACAAACATCGAAATGTCCCGGCAGCCATTTTGGGTATGATAATCCAGACCGAAGTTTAACCCGTTGTTTGTTTATGTATTAATGAATCAAGCTAAATTAGCGTAGATTAGATGTGAAACTGTCCACCAGGACTAATGTCTATAATAATTCACCATACGTTACATGCAAGACATTCTGTATTATTCCACTTAATATAAATATGTGTATTACATTCTATAAGACATTTAACTAAGTACCCGACATGAGTATAATTATAATGGATTACATTAAAATGAAATAAAATGCAAATGCATGTCAATTTTAAAAATATGATTAAAGGGGTTGTAAAGGTAAAATTAAAAAAAAAAAAAAAAAAAAATAACAAACATGTTATACTTACCTTCACTGTGCAGCTCGTTCTGCACAGAGTGGCCCCGAACCTGGTCTTCTGGGGTCCCTCGGCGGCTGTTTCAGCTCCTCCCCGCAAGCATTAACCACCTTAATGCGAGCTCCCTCGCATGGTGGTTAGTGCTTGCGGGCGCGCTCCCGTGATACAGCCGGCGGCTATAGCCGCTCACTGTATCACTCGGCCCCGCCCCCCAGCGCGCCGCGTCATTGGATGTGATTGACAGCAGCGCGAGCCAATGGCTACGCTGCTTCCAATCCATCCACTGTAGCCAATCAGCGGCCAGGGTGAGCGGAGGAATAGATGTCGGGAACGAGAAGCTGACTTTCGAGGCGTCAGGTAAGTAAAACGGGGGGGCTGGGGGCGGCAGTATTGTCAGAAGTTTTTTCACCTTAATGCATAGAATGCATTAAGGTGAAAAAATGTTTACCTTTACAACCCCTTTAAGTAAGGTATGTCCATGATGTGGGCATGTGCAACGTTACATATATGCAAATTAATTCCTAAAGATGCATCAAGATTTTAATGATGTAAGAAAAAATATAAAAATATGAAATTTAAAATATGAAATTTTAAATATGAAGCCTTAGATCATGTGGGAACAGAATATGGATATATACGGTATATAGATATTTTTATGGATCAAGTTAGTGCACACACTGCACTTTATTAAAGTGGAGTTCCACACAAAAATGGAACTTCCGCTTTTCGGAACCCTCCCCCCCTCCGGTGTCACATTTGGCACCTTTCAGGAGGGAGGGGGGTGCAGATACCTGTCTAAGACAGGTATTTGCACCCACTGCCGACATAGACTCCCATGGGAGTCTATGCCTCTTCCCGTCCCTTCGCGCTGTCTGCTGGGAACACACAGCTCCCAGGAGAGAGCGGGGACCACTTACGATGCGCAGCGCGACTTGCGCATGCGCAGTAGGGAACCGGGAAGTGAAGCCGCAACGCTTCACTTCCTGATTCCCTCACCTAGGATGGCGGCGGCAGCTGCCAAGAACTGAGCGGGTTCTCGGCGTCGCCTGCCGACATCGCTGGACCCTGGGACAGGTAAGTGGCCATGTATTAAAAGTCAGCAGCTGCAGTATTTGTAGCTGCTGGCTTTTAATATTTTTTTTTTTTTTCGGAGGTGTGGGTGAACCCCCGCTTTAAGTCAGGTAGCCAATTTGACTTATGCACATTTAGGACCTTTACGCACAATTGATATTCTGACATGGTACAGGAGGTGGCCAGAGAGACTGCAGACATGGTACAGGAGATGGTCAGAGACTGCAGACATGGTACAGGAGATGGTCAGAGACTGCAGACATGGTACAGGAGATGGTCAGAGACTGCAGACATGGTACAGGAGATGGTCAGAGACTGCAGACATGGTACAGGAGATGGTCAGAGACTGCAGACATGGTACAGGAGATGGTCAGAGACTGCAGACATGGTACAGGAGATGGTCAGAGACTGCAGACATGGTACAGGAGATGGTCAGAGACTGCAGACATGGTACAGGAGATGGTCAGAGACTGCAGACATGGTACAGGAGATGGTCAGAGACTGCAGACATGGTACAGGAGATGGTCAGAGACTGCAGACATGGTACAGGAGATGGTCAGAGACTGCAGACATGGTACAGGAGATGGTCAGAGACTGCAGACATGGTACAGGAGATGGTCAGAGACTGCAGACATGGTACAGGAGATGGTCAGAGACTGCAGACATGGTACAGGAGATGGTCAGAGACTGCAGACATGGTACAGGAGATGGTCAGAGACTGCAGACATGGTACAGGAGATGGCTCTAGACCTCTAGGCTGGGAAGCCTGAAATTAAAAAAAAAAAAAAAAAAAAAAACGATCTTGGCTTCGATCGTAGCGGTGAGTCGGTAGAAGCGCGGGAGGGGGGGGACATCCCCTCTCGCCTCCCGTAAGAACGATCAAACAGTGGAACAGCTGTTATGATCGTTCTCATGGTGTAGGGAATCACCAGCTGAAAAAGCTGATATCTGAATGATGCCTGTAGCTGCAACCATCATTCAGATATCTCTGCTCAAAGTCAAGGACGTTGTATGACGGCCGGCAGGCGGGAAGTGGTTAAAACGCTTTTTTTTTTTTTAACACAAAGTTGTCCATTTATACAATATTTCTACCACATAACATGTACATACCAAAAATGACACCCCAAAATAGATTCTCCTGCTCCTCCTGAGTACGGCGATACCACATGTGTGAGACTTCCACAGCCTGGCCACATACAGAGGGCGAGTACAGCTGAGCATGGCTCAGCATGGCAGGGTATGGCGGGGTATGGCGGAGTATGGCGGAGTATGGCGGGGTATGGCTGGGGCATGGCAGAGTATGGCGGGGGCATGGCAGAGTATGGCGGGGGCATGGCAGAGTATGGCGGGGGCATGGCAGAGTATTGTGGGGGCATTGCAGAATATTGCACAGCATTGCAGAGTATTGTGGGGGTATTGCAGAGTATTGCACAGCATTGCATAGTAGTGAGGGATGGCTGAGCATGGATGGATGGATGTCTCTGTGCAGCGCTGTGGGCACTACACATACAGCCCACAGCGCTGCAGACATCCATCCATCCCCCCCTCCGCTCACAGTGTACTGATCGGTACACAGGAGGGGAGGAGAGGAACCGGCGTCATCGGATGACGCCGGTCTGTTTACATGTGATCGCGCCGTCATTTGACGGCGCGATCACATGGTAAACGGCCGCGATCAGCGGCCATTTACCGGGATCCGTGATGCGCCGGGTCCTCTGGACCCGGCGGTCAAGGATGTGTTTGGGGTGCGCGCCCCAGGGGGCGCGCGAGAGGGGAATTCTGGGAGGACGTCATAGTACGTCCTCCCAGAGTTATCCAACCGCCCTGCAGCTGTCATTCGGCTATGGGCCGGTTGGTAAGTGGTTAATATTGGGGGGAGAGGATATGTGCTAAGGGGGGGTGGAATGGATTTCATATCCAGGCCCCCTTGTAGCACAGGTACTAAAGTGCCCCCTAGAAGATATCCCCCCAAATTACTCATAGTGAACTGTAGGCTAGTTCCCCCCTCACCCTCTTGTTCATATCCCCATCCTCTGGATGACTCACTGTGGATGATCGCAGTCCAGCAGCGTTGTCGGCAGTGTGGTGAGCCTTCTCCTCCCGCCTTCTTCTCCTTCCCGCCTTTTCCTCCCTCCCGCCTTCTCCTCCATGTATACAGGAAAACAACACAGGGGGAGGGGCGGGTTCTCTCCACAGCACTCTCTCTGCACTGTGTACCGTATGTGTCCTGCACAGTGTTGCCAACCGCCCGTAGATGTACGGGCAGCCCGTAAAAACGACCCGTTTTTCGGGGCGCCCGTGAATGCCCGTTACGGGCACCGGTGCCCGTAAAAATGATGGCCGCGAGCCGGCCACGCAACTGCGCATGCGCCGTTCCGAAGCCGGCCGGGCTCGGGAAAGCTCGTACGCGCTCGGCCGGGCGGCGCTTGCGCAGTAACGTAATACCGCCGCCCGGCGTCATTTTCAAATCGATCAAGCGCGGCCGCGGCGGCAAGGTAAGCTGACAGCTGAGCTGAGCCACGGCTAGGCGACTCTGCCACTGGAGCAGCAGGTCTCGGAGGCTGAGCAGCACGCGCCGGCGGAATGGAGGGGAGCCCTGCATCCAGGACCAGGCAATCCAGAGTCTACGGGGACCGGGGGGAGTCTGGGACAGAGTGACAGCCCAGCCGACGGTGACAGAAGGTGATGGTGGCAGAGGGGGATGGACTGGAGCAGGTCGTGTTGGTGGCAGAGGGGGATGGAGGCAGAGGGGGGTGGACTGGAGCAGGTGGTGTTGGTGGCAGAGGGGGATGGAGGCAGTCTGGCAGAGGGGGGTGGAGGCAGGGTATGATGGTGGCAGAGGGGGATTGTGGCAGGGGGTGATGGTGGCAGAGGGGGTGAAGGCAGGGTATGATGGTGGAAGGGGGTGATGATGGCAGAGGGGGATGGAGCAGGTGGTGATGGTGGCAGAGGGGGATGGCAGAGGGGGGTGGAGGCAGTCTGGCAGAGGGCGGTGGTGGCAGGGGGTAATGGTGGCAGAGGGAGGTGGAGGCAGGGTATGATGGTGGCAGAGTGGGATTGTGGCAGGGGGTGATGGCGGCAGAGGGGGATAGTGGCAGAGGGGGATGGAGGCAGTCTGGCAGAGGGGGGATAGTGGTAGGGGGTGATGGTGGCAGAGGGGATGGAGGCAGGGTATGATGGTGGCAGAGGGGGATTGTGGCAGGGGGTGATGGTGGCAGAGGGGGATAGTGGCAGAGGGGGATGGAGGCAGTCTGGCAGAGGGGGGATAGTGGTAGGGGGTAATGGTGGCAGAGGGGGTGGAGGCAGGGTATGATGGTGGCAGAGGGGGATTGTGGCAGGGGGGTGGTGGCAGAGGGGGATAGTGGCAGAGGGGGATGGAGGCAGTCTGGCAGAGGGGGGATAGTGGTAGGGGGTGATGGTGGCAGAGGGGGATGGAGGCAGGGTGTGATGGTGGCAGAGGGGGGTGGAGACATGGTATGATGGTGGCAGAGGGGTCAGTGGCAGAAGGGGATGGTGGCAGAGGGGGATGGACTGGAGCAGGTGGTGTTGGTGGCAGAGGGGGATGGTGGCAGAGGGGGATGGACTGGAGCAGATGGTGTTGGTGGCAGAGGGAGATGGTGGCAGAGGGGGATGGACTGGAGCAGGTGGTGTTGGTGGCAGAGGGGGATGGTGGCAGAGGGGGGTGGACTGGAGCAGGTGGTGTTAGTGGCAGAGGGGGATGGAGGCAGTCTGGCAGAGGGGGGATAGTGGTAGGGGGTGATGGTGGCAGAGGGGATGGAGGCAGGGTGTGATGGTGGCAGAGGGGGGTGGAGACATGGTATGATGGTGGCAGAGGGGTCAGTGGCAGAAGGGGATGGTGGCAGAGGGGGATGGACTGGAGCAGGTGGTGTTGGTGGCAGAGGGGGATGGTGGCAGAGGGGGATGGACTGGAGCAGATGGTGTTGGTGGCAGAGGGGGATGGTGGCAGAGGGGGATGGACTGGAGCAGGTGGTGTTGGTGGCAGAGGGGATGGTGGCAGAGGGGGATGGACTGGAGCAGGTGGTGTTAGTGGCAGAGGGGGATGGAGGCAAAGAGGGGTGGAGGCAGTCTGGCAGGGGGTGATGGTGGCAGGGGGTGGAGGCAGAGGGGGATGGAGGCAGTCTGGCAGGGAGTAATGGTGACAGGTGATGGAGGCAGGAGGTGATTGGACTAGATAATTCCTTATTATGTCGAAAATACCAAAAATATGTTTTTTTACCTTAAAATCTACCTTAAATCACATTGCTATTTGCTTAGCATACCTGTTTGTAGCCTAAATACTGAAATTTACACCTAAAAATGTAATTTTGGAACTTTTGTGAAATGCCAGTAAAAACGTGGTGGTGCCAGTAAATTTTGGGTGTTGTGCCAGTAAATTTCAATCTGGTAGGTTGGCGACACTGGTCCTGCAGCGGGGAGAGATGTCGGGTCTGCTGCTCTGTCATAAAGTTGAGCTCACGGGCGGTGTGCGCAATTCACCCATATGATTATATAGAATATTTTTATTGAATATAAAATTGTAATATTTTTATTACACAGTTTTTTTTTTCTTTTATATACATCTTTAGATTAGGAGGAGGGGAGCCAGGCGTTCGTCTCTGTCCTTGTCAGTAAAGTTGGGTGTAAAGAAGACAGCGGTGGGCGGAGATTTTCCGTTGAAGGCCCCGCCCCTCCTGCCTGTCAGATTGTCCGTTGTTCTGTTGATGAAGCTGGATGGGAGAAGGCGGGGCGATGTTCTCCGGTGGGCGGGACTGATCTCCTCACAAGTGCGTCACCGGGCCGCCATCTTCTTCTCAGTCAGCGGGGACAGCCGGACGCTCAGCTCGTCGTGTCCTTCATCACCGCCTCCTCCTCCTCCTCCTCCTCCACCGCCGGGAATCATGCTGACAGTCCGGGTAGCCGCCACCCTCGCCCGCTCTCTGTCCCGGCACGCCGCTGTGGTAAGTGTGAGGGGCGGGAAGTCTCTCCGGTCTCCCCCGCCTGCAGCGGCCTTCTCCTTCCGTGTCCTCCCGCCGAGTCCTCACCTCAGGAGGAGACCGGGGACGGTGCGAGGAGAGCCGGGGAGGAGGGGACCGTCCTGTGAAGGTCAATGGCGGCCTCGTGTCACCGACACACCGCGTGTGTGTTCTCTATAGAAGATTATAGTGATGAGGGGCCTGACACCCTCCAGGTCACCCCCCCCCCCCCCGCCCCCGTACACCCCAATATTACAGAACCCCCCCTCCATACACCCCAATATTACAGATCACCCCTCCCCCCCCACATCCCAATATTACAGGACACCCCTCCATACACTCACCAATCATCTACTAATCATTTATAACATAAAAAAATGAAGTTATATTTCCCCTCAGTAATCCCCCCCCCCCCCCACACACACACTCTTCTATCTCAATATACTTTCTTTTTTTTTTTTTGTAATATATTTTCATTGCAGCATTTTTCTGTTTAAATTGTATTACATTTTTTAGTATGTATTTACATTGATTTGCACATTACATTTTGCTCTATTTAGTAGAGGACGTTCTCTGTGCTGCCCCCCAATATTCTACACAGAGATCACCACTTATAATAAATCTCCAGTCCTTCTACACCCGGTATAATTCTTGCTTTTATTTGGCCCCTGGGGCCCCCATCCCTCCCCCATTACAGGGATGTTTTCTTTTCCCGATGGCCACGGTGTGACACCTTCCACTCAAAAGTCTGAACAGTAGACTGGCCCTTCATTTAGAGCAGGGGGTCAAACTGGGGACCCTCCAGCTGTGAAACTACAAGTCCCATCATGTCTCTGCCTGTAACTGTCAGCTTTGCAATGCCTTATGGGACTTGTAGTTTTGAGACCCCTGACAGAAAGTTTGTAGAGCTCTGCTCTATACTGACAATATCTGTGCAACCCGAAACACTTTACAGATTGTATGAGTATTTTCCTCTTTTGTATATTGAAAGCCTTTTTTTTTTTCTCTCTCCCCCCCCCTCCCCCCCCCTCAACTATAATACATGGATGTCTGCAGTGAACTTTCTTGCATGCTGATCAGGGGACGTCCTCTACGTTCTGTCATTGCTTCTCTGATTACCCCGGGACACGGCGGGTCATTCAGTTTCCTGTCATGTGTTGAGGGAACAGAGTCCTTGGATCAATCGATGTGCCCTTGTGTGCTCTGCAGATATCCATCATGATGTATTCTATATAATATGTATATTCTATTATTAGTACATTATGGTCACATGACACTTTGCTGTTTTTTATTTTTGATTATCTAGTATGGGCACACTTTTTTTTTTTTTTTTTTTTTTTTCTTGTAGTATGGGCTCATGCCAGTTGCAATTTTCATATCCTTTGCTGTGCCACTTTATGTGTAAACTTTTCATTCCAGGTAAATCTGTAGAGCCAATTTTTGCACAGCCTTTTACATCTGGTACTTTCACATCGGTGGTCCCTGTCCTCATCCAGCTTACAGTTCAGTTTTTGGATAATTTCCTGCACTTTAAAGCAGAACTAAAATCATGCTACTTTCCTGTCCTGCGCCAGCATCTTGGTGCCGGTCTTCTGGCCTCTTCATTTCCCGGCAGGGGATGACATCATTCCTGCGCCGAAAGCCATCATCCTGGCCCGGCACTGTAAGGTTAAGCTGTACATGCGCAACTGTATACAGTGCTATAGGAGATAGCAGCAGGTAGGAGCAAATTGTTTTTGCACAAGATACAGTGCATGTCTCTTCTGCAATAAAAGCCCCCCACCAAATCTGTTGCTGCTGACTTTTTTACTATTAGGGCACTTACCATCTCCAGGGATCCCACTGTGTCCTCACCCAAGCTGAATCGGCTCTCGGTTGCTGGCGCCGCCATCTTGGGTAAGGGAGACCACTACTGCGCATGCACCAACCGTATTGTGTTTTCTCAGTGGGCTGGCAGCGGCGAGGGCTGAACTTCCGGCTGGGTTTGCTGCGGGGAACTCAGCAGGAATTGGTACCGGTCACCTGCTCCTCTTCTGTCTGCTGGGGGAGCTGAGGATCTGCTAAGTAGAAATGCTTTTTTTGGTCGCCCCCCTCCCACCTTGACAGATGATCAGTTAACCTTGCAGGCAGAGCCCCCTACAAGGGATGACGTTTACTTTTCCTGGAGATAGGCTGTGATATTTCATAGGCTGTCCTGAGATTAGTTTTCATATAAAGGGGATACTTGCTAAAACTGGTGCAGCTGTACATAGAAACCAAATTGGCTTCCAGGTATTATCCCCCCCCAAATTCACATTGGTTGCGATTTGACATGTCAAATGGCAGCCTACTGCCAGGAACCGCACTGTCCCCATCGGTGTGACACTGACTTTGCTGCACCATTTTCTAAAAGTAGTTCCTGCGCGACTTTTGGCGACTTCAGAGGCGATTTCGATAGACGTGTGCAGGAAGCTGCAGTGATATGCGGGTTTGAAATTGTGCGCCTTCAGCTGAACTTATCCGATTTGGGACCTGGGCTTATTGTCAAAGCTTAATTGAACAAGCTGAAGTTGGAAGCTGATTGGTTACTATGCAAAGCTGCATCAGATTCTGTGTGCTCCAGTTTTAATTAATATCCTCCATAGCGTTTCTCTAGGCAAAGCTTTAGTGTTAGAGTGGGGGGAAGGGCTAGACCCTCTGTCAGGTTTATATTGTTGTCTGTGTCCCCATTAGGAAATGGTTCACCCTCTCTAATTGTACTGTTGATCATTGTGCGAAATAAGGCCCCTTTCACATTTTGTGCGACCTGAAAGTCGTGCAATTGTGCTGCCACTCGAAGCAATTCCTGTGTAATTTTGAGGTCTATGGAAATTAAGTCGCATCAAAGTCAGATCAAAGTAGTGCAGGGACTTGAAGTCTCACAGATATGAATGGTACTCGTTGGAAATCATGGGGTACGACTTGTCAGATGACTTTGCAGTCCCAAGTCTCAGGACAAGTCACACAAGTGTGAAAGGGGCCTAAGTGAGGGGAGAATAAAGAACTGTAAAAGTTTTCCCCCCTTTGGAAGAATCCCATGACCTAGTCTGGGGAAGACTGTCTTGGCCTAGGTTTCCACTATTGCGACAACTTTTTTTATGTGACTTGCAGCAATGCCTGTGTATTGAAGTCTATGGACATTACATCAGTCTCACCAATGTAGTGCATGGACTACTTTGAAGTAGTTGTGACTTGATGTCTCCCAGATATGAACGATACGCGTTGGAAATCATGGAGTGTTACTTGCCATGCGACTTTGCAGTCACAAGTTGCAGAAGTGGAAAAGGCGCCTTAGGCTCCAATTCACACTTGTGCGACTTGTCATGCAACTTTGGGCATCAAACTTGCACGACAAGTTGTACCCCCATGTCTATCTATTTATCTATCTATCTAATTATCTATCTATCTAATTATCTATCTATCTAATTATCTATCTAATTATCTATCTATCTAATTATCTATCTATCTAATTATCTATCTATCTAATTATCTATCTATCTAATTATCTATCTAATTATCTATCTATCTAATTATCTATCTAATTATCTATCTATCTATCTAATTATCTATCTAATTATCTATCTATCTATCTAATTATCTATCTATCTATCTAATTATCTATCTATCTATCTAATTATCTATCTATCTATCTAATTATCTATCTATCTATCTAGTTACACCCACCGGAGTTTTAGATTTAACATCACTTTTCAACACAAATGGAGCTTATATGCATAAATACAGTATTTGTAGATCGGGCGGACTGTTTAGATGTTACATTTTTAAAGCAGCAGCATACCTGCTGAC